>NW_021242460.1:0-728 GCF_002162155.2 Triticum dicoccoides | reverse complement strand
GTAGCAAGTGATCATTAATTTATCGAGGGCCTTTAGATTGAAAAACGCGAAGAAGTCCTCAAATGGAACATTCAACAGTTCGAGGCCAACGAGGTCATGCTCCTCTCTGACTCTCAGCGTCAAAATATTCTTCCCCTCAGACTCTCTGCAGGTTTTCATGTACCACTCATGGAATCTGAACATCATCGTTGGTAGAGATCTTTCATCTTTGATGAGAGGCTTCACGTACATGTATTTGTGTTCGTCCACCTCCAAGAAATCTTAATGTACATCGTCGGGCAGGTAATCTTCAAGATTGTTATAACCGAGCACCATCCTGCCCGGAACATTAGCAACGATATCGCTAGACACCTGGAGCGGGGGGAACGATTGGTTCGCTTGTTCGCCGAGCTGGGCAACTTTTTTCCCAGCTCGTTGTTGACCACTGATAGTACTTCCCGACCGCGACGCTTGCACAAATGACTTTGTAAGAATGCGCTCATAGTTGCCTTTCACCGAAGACTTTGGCGGTTTCTGCAGGCAACCAGAGTACGCTTCACTTTTACCGGATCTATCTTCCCCTCCGAAGGTGGATGTATCTTTGCTTTCACCGCTTCAAAGAAGTTATCCACTTCGGCTTGCACGATCCGCGTGTTTTCCTCCATGGTTCTCTCGTATGGTAACTTCTCTGGAGTCTTGAGAGAAGGGTCGTATTTGTATTGCCTTCCGGCTCTGGCTGTGCTGCTAGA
>NW_021242459.1:0-407 GCF_002162155.2 Triticum dicoccoides | reverse complement strand
CAAGTCTAAATATCAATCGTAGTTCACTCTTCTATTTTAATTTTTGAAAAACTTTAGTTGGAGATGATTGCATGCATGCATCATGCCCCCGGATAGAAGATAGCCTCGGGTGAGACCCCGCGGCTCGAGCATACGGGCTCCGGTCGGGCCGATTCCGGATCCGTTGGAAAGCCCTCGGAGAGTATAGGACCGTGGACGTGGACGCCGAGACGACCCGTGCATGAAGGTCGCGTGCTACGTTGCGCCAAATAGTGAAATGCCTACTCGTCACGTGAGGCGGCGAACGGTCCACACGGGCCTACGGAGCTTCCAAAGGGTCCACTTCTTCGCGAGAGAATTCGTAGACGCCGCCTCGACCCCTCCATGAAGTTTGGGACGCTTCCGAGGAATTTCAAAAAAAAAAAAAA
>NW_021242458.1:0-655 GCF_002162155.2 Triticum dicoccoides | reverse complement strand
AAAAATAAATTTTATTCATTGGGTTGCCTCCCAACAAGCGCTATAGTTTTACGCCCTTAGCTAAGCATAAAGCAAAGGATCTAAGTTTTGTCATCTTTGGTTCGAGATCCATAAGATGCCCTCATGATTGATTCATAAGGAGGCCTAATTTTTGTTCTAGGAAAGTGTTCCATACCTTTCTTCAAGGGAAATTGGAACTTAATATTGCCTTCTTTAATATCAATCACGGCACCAACAGTGCGTAGAAACGGTCTACCAAGAATAATTGGACAAGACGGATTGCAATCAATATCAAGAACAATAAAATCTATGGTCACATAATTTCTATTTGCAAGAATAAGAACATCATTAATTCTTCCGATAGGTTTTTAATAGTAGAATCCGCCAAGTGCAAATTCACAGAACACTCTTCAAGATTGGTAAGACCAAGCACATCACATAAAGATTACGAATAGTAGAAACACTAGCACCCAAGTCACACAAAGCAAAACACTTATAATTTTTAATCTTGACTTTGATAGTAGGTTCCCACTCATCATGCAATTTTCTAGGAATTGAAACTTCTAATTCCAATTTTTCTTCCAAAGCTTTCATCATAGCATCAACGATATGTTTAGTAAAAGCTTTATTTTGTTCATAAGCATGGGGTAAATTT
>NW_021242457.1:0-1868 GCF_002162155.2 Triticum dicoccoides | reverse complement strand
CCCGGGCTGACATGGCTAGTCGTAAACCCAAAGTGGCATAGACTTACAGGGACAGGCATCCATGACCCAGCATCGAACGTGTCGGTCATCAGCGAGTGAATCCAGGCTGTAGCACTGGGCTAGCAGGACTCCGGTGAACCGGGCTGTAGCGGGCTAACAGGACTCCGGTATTCATCGCGTGACATTTCCCCGAAGGGACAGACACAGGAACGAAGAAGGACACATGCCGGCCAGCCTAAGTGTTCCGGAGCAGTAGCAAGCTACCATGGCTCAGTGGAAACACTAGGAGACATTTCCCGGTAAGAGAGGCTACTAAAGGTAAACAACTAGATGGTCAGATCCCACACATACCAAGCATTTCAATAACATACACACAATATGCTCGATATGTGCAAATACAACATGGCATCACATCATGACTCTACGACTCAAGTAATTTATTCAATAGGCTCCGAGGAGCGAGATATTACAAACATAGGTCTCATGACCCAACAATCAGAGCATACAAATCAAAGCACAAGCGGAAGCTATCATGTCTGGGTACAGACATCTATAACTGAAAAGGGCTGAGAAGCCTGACTATCTACCAGATCCTGCCGGGGCACAAGATCGTAGCTGAGGTAACAAGCTAAACGTCGAAGTCCACGTGGAACTACTAGTGAGACTGAAGTCTCTCTGCAAAACATAAAATAGGCAAACGTGAGTACAAATGTACCCTGCAAGACTTACATCAGAACTAACTACATATGCATCACTATCAACAAAGGGATGGTGGAGTTTGGCTGCAGCAAGCCAGCTTTGACTCGGTGGCTATCCTGAACTACGACTGCAAGTAACTCTTTGAGGTGGCGCACACGAGTCCACATATTCACCATATCAATACACCACTATGGATCCGCTCCCGTCTCCCTACGAGAATGCCATCCATAGCACTCACGCTTATCTTGCGTATTTTAAAGTATCCACTTTCACTTGTCTATGAACTGTACAAGGGGTCCACGTTTCCATATCCGAGGAATCCGGCTATTCGAATAGATAATGATAACCCTGCAGGGGTGTACTTCTTCACACACGCTTTCGCCACTTATCGCCCTGTACACGTCATGTACCTCGGCAACCTTCAAGCGGAAGCCGGGCGAGGGAGTCGGCCACGACCTGACTAACCGAACAAGTCTCTCGTCCAGGTTTATCGCCTATTCGGGTTCCATCCGCAAGGAGATCCGGCCGGGGTGTCGCTTACGGCCCCAAACGATGTGAGCAGGGTTCCCAAGCCCACCATCCGGGTGCCACTTGGTACACCGTGCCACTGTGCCTAGTCTGTCCCAAGCCCACCTGTACCGGGTGCCACTTGGTAGACTACTAACACTACCTACAAACCCCAGAAACTAGTTGCAACTCCTGGACAGAGATCATGTTGGTTAATAAGTCGAGAGGGGCACTTAAGCATTCCAATGTGTGGTAGTAGCTGGTCATGGATCACAAACACAGAACTCAGTTCCTGAGGACGGCTGCAATGAGACAACCCACCATGTACTCCTACATGGCCTCTCACCGCTACCTTTACCAAATCGTGTTCACACACTTAGCTCACACACATTGGGACATGTTCACACGCCTCTGATTCATCCCCGATGAATCAGACCTGACACAACTCTAAGCAGTAGCAGGCATGACAGACAAGCATGAATGAGTAGGCACAACAGGGCTCAAACAACTCCTACTCATGCTAGTGGGTTTCATCTATTTACTGTGGCAATGACAGGTCATGCAGAGGATAAAGGGGTTCAGCTACCGCAGCAAGTAACAAATATATCGTTGTTGTCCTAATGCAGTAAAAGAGAGCAGGAGCGAAAGAGTGGGATTTTATC
>NW_021242456.1:0-1002 GCF_002162155.2 Triticum dicoccoides | reverse complement strand
AAAAAAAAACTTCGTATAATGGCACCTGTCTCAAAACACTCAGAAACACCTAAAAATAGGATAGCCAGAATTTTTTTCGAAAAATGCGTTTTCGAAAAATTTTGGGCCTAAACGGAGCGTGGTTTCCGGACTCTTTTTTTTTCCGAAACCTACTCCGGCAAGGAAACACGAATCGGAATCTAGATGGATCGCGAAAACAAACCTAATATGACAAGAACTCGGATTGGTGGTGGATATATGGTGGTAGATGGCAGCGGTGGTGGTATATGACAGCTGTGGTGGTATATGGATACAGATTCGAAGCGGTGGCGGATAAGCGGTGGTGGTAGATGGCAGGGGTAATGATGATGGTGCGGCGGCGGCGGGACAACTTATGACCAGAACTCGAAACTCTAAAAGACTAGACTCTAAGACCAGCAACTAGACACGACGATGCAGCCGCAAATTCAACAAAGCAAAACCCTAAAAAGATTATGCAAAGGCTCAGATTGGTTCGGATATGATGAACTAACCCTAATTTTTTTTGTGGCTTTTTCCTGGACTATAGGTATGAAGAACAGACTCAATCTAAACTACGAAAAACTGTAAAATCTCACCGAGCTACCTGGAAATCTGATACCACTTGATAGAGGCAAAGGTGTCCCGTCTTTCGATGAGATGATGGATATCGCTTTGGTGGAAGTCGACTTTGACGATCCGACTACGAACGTGCGAGGACGTCGCGCCTTAGCAATCGCTAAACCAACTCCGAGAGGTTATTGACCACGCCGGAGCACAATCAACCTGACCACGAGGGTCTGTTTCCTGCGAGAAAACGAAGAACAAGCAAGAAACTAAGATTGCAATCTGGATATTGCGAATATAAGATGAAAGCTTTATTGATCAAGGTGGGGTTCTGTGACGCCTTTGTCTGGTCGTTGAACACAAACGAAGTACGCGAAGTTGCAGCTATGGCGAACTTTTAATCTAAACAAAAACCAAAGTCTAAACGATGCCCTAAGG
>NW_021242455.1:0-2769 GCF_002162155.2 Triticum dicoccoides | reverse complement strand
CAACTTTTAGCTCTAACTTCTCTCCATATTGCCAAACTGTCTCTCAAGGAACAATCTAAGAATATTAGAGTTGCCAACATAAAATGTACTCCCTCTGTAAACTAATAAGAAAGTTTAGATCATTACTTTAGTGATCTAAATGGTCCTATATTAGTTTACAGAGGGAGTACCTGTTAAATAAAAAAGATTCTTATTTAATTTCCATGCTAATATATATCTGAACAAATATTTCTAAGAAAAATAATAATTATAATATATTTTTTATTCGAAATTGTTGACTCAACTAAAAATTCAAAGCGGAAAAGAAGAAGTATTTCCATTTATCATGTACTTGTGATCCATGTGGCGATTAGTGCAAATAATACAAAAATAAACACATTTCAAGTGTAGAAAACTTACAACTTTTCAGATTTGAAGAACATCCATAATTTTGTACTAAAGAGATCTTACTTGAGGATGGCATCGTTCAAATATATTCACACAGTTCACAGCCCACATCAGTAAAAAAAATCTCTTTATGTTGGTATTTCAAATGAAAATTGAAATTACATAATTTCGTTTGTTCATCCAAAAAACGGAAACATGTTTGTGCCTCACTGATTAGCTTACGATGCATGCTATGCATGACTAGGTTCCATTGAACATACATGAATCATACTATTAGATGGCATATATTTTTTACTTTTGTTCAAACTGTCTTATTTTGTTGCACACAGTAATGCCAGTAATCTAGTGCTTCTATCGTTCTTCTTAAGAAAGAACCTTCTAATGGACGTCATGGAAACTTGCGCAATATACATAAAACAAAATATTGAAAAGTACGCACAAGTGCACAGTCAGCGCAGAATTGATTACACCAAGGGGGATGATAAACTCTAATTCTTGGGGCAGCACATCCAAAATGATGAATGTAATCCTGAAAATCAAATTCGAATAGCTTAGCACACTCCGAATATGAGAGGAATTCCTGCATCTGAAATTCAGATCATCAATGTACCTATGGTTCATCTGCTGGAGGATCATGTTGCACAATATAATCCCAAACCAAGGCCATATATCATCATTAGGTTCAACCCGTTGGCCCAATTATCTCATGACAAGGATTGCTATAACTGAAATGCCATCTTGTATCTGCTACCATGCCTAGTTGGATGATGAAACTGCTAGGAGATGTTAAGTTTTTCTCGCTCTGAACTTTGTGCTGCTTTATTAACCTGTCTAACAATGCTATTATTTCTGTCTATATGCTAGGCGCCGGCTTACTTTGTTAGGCAAACAACGTAGATTCATATCAAATACCTCACATGTGTGTTTTGGTCAGGTGTCCGATCACTAATGGGGGCGATGGTGCAGTTCATACTTATGTGTGATAAATTCTATTGGTTCAGCAGTCAGTATACAGCTACTGAAGTTTGTTCATCTGCTTGCAACCTACGTGGCCACCACTGGCCTCTAGCGCTATGACCACCTACCTCCCGGATCCAAGTGATTTGTGTCAAGAACAATTTCAATATTTTCTTGATGTATTTTCATAAGTAGACATGTTCAGGCCGTGGACTGTTCTAGCCATCGTCGTCGCCGTCGTCAAGCTGACCAGAGAAGTAGTAGTACAAGATGGCAAAGAAGAGCACTGCAAATATTGGAAGTAGGGTTAGTTACCATTGGAGCAGGCAGAATTCTAGCCTGAACAGGAGTTGGGTTGTTTGCAACTTCTATACCAAACTCATTTGCACGTTGGCAGTATTATATTTTTTGTCCAGAGCAGACTAAGCAAAAGGAAACACGGGATCAGTGAAAGGTTCGAAACGAACTAAATCGACGCTTTCATCTGACAAAAATCACACGCAGAAAAGACAACAGAAGAAATCACCTTGCGAATGGAGGCCTCGCGCCCAGCTGGACCCTGGCAGGCTGTCGCCATTATATTAGAAACCTGGCTATCATCGAGCTTCTTTTGGTACCGCTGTCCTGAAACTATATATTGCAGACCTGAAGCGCAATGGCAAGTGTATCATTAGAATATATGCAAGGTACATTGCAAATAGAAAGTGCATTCGAAGTTCAGAACATATGAAAGTGCTTGGTGTAGAGCAGATTAAAGTATAGAGAAGATGAAGTCCATTTCACAAACCTCCACTGGAAGATAGTTGGGTTTCTGCTCTGTACCAACTTGCAGGCAGGGGAGAAAACGTAACGTAGTTGCAGCTTGTAGGTTCCTCGAAAGAAGTCCCTCACAGGCTTGGTTTCGCCGGTCGATAATTCGAACCTCGAATCTCTGCTAGACTGATTTGTCAAGCCAGCGATGCGGTATTTCCTGCGCACCTCTACTTGGTGGGTGACCACAACTCTCGGACCCCTGAGGGCCTTCTTAATCTGCAGCGGAACGTGAAACCATGACCTGTCATACCACCACAGCAGCAACTTGCCCGCGATATATTTGATACAGAAAATATGCATACCTTCAGATAATGAAGACCATTAGTGCCACGTATGAGATCTCTCCTGTTAAGAACCTCCCCCAATGAAATCAGTCAGCGACACAGCTCGATGAAAGCAGTCAATGACATGTCTTGTTGTCAGGTAAGGTGACCTCAAATTCCTTGGTGTTGAACCGCAGCTCGTCGGCAGTGTACAGGCTCTTGCAGCCTCTTTGGCAGTACCCACGGCCACAGCCGCCATCACCGCCTGCTTGGTAGTACCCACGGCCACCGCCATCTCCCTTGTAGTAACCACGGCCGCGGTCGCCGTCACCGGCACGGTCACCGGCTC
>NW_021242454.1:0-1274 GCF_002162155.2 Triticum dicoccoides | reverse complement strand
GTGCAGAGATACTGGCTTTGATTAAAGTCTCGGAATTGCTCTTCGACCGTGTACTCGGGATACCAGCGGTATCCAGCCTCAGTCATTACCCTGACCAACTTGGCAGTATGGCCGGGTACATCTAGGCATCGAGTCAGGCGAACCACTTGATTGAGGTCGCGAGTGGCCATCTGAAAGCACAATCATAATGCAAAGGCATTAGAATTTCTAGCAAAATTTCGGCAGCATAACAGCTGTAAATGCTCAAGAAGGATTTTGAGACATTTGACAAAGGATTACATACACACTCATCATCATCATAACAAAGTTCTGAATCCATTCTAACAACATAATGTGGTAGTAGAACTGAACTAGGCTTGTATCCATCAAACTTATAAGGTACTACTGATTAGTAACACGTGATCCCGATAGAGAGAACAGATCCTAATTCCTTATTCCCCGGTAGAAGAATGGACTGACTCAGATCAGAATGTCATGAGATAAAGGAGTAAAAAGAGCCTTACGTTCCATCCCACAAACAATTCCCCTACATATAACTAAAGAATTTCTAGACTCAACATCGACCAGTTTGGCTTGGAGAACCTACAGGAAGTCCGGCTCTGATGCCAACGCTGTCAGGACCCCGACTCAATGTCACATCGATCTAGCCGGTAACACCTCATATCACTTTGCGGCCTCACGCACGGTATCCCCACGGGTGTCGCCTTACCTTTGCCCGGGACCGTTTGCGCCTTTTGGCTCACGTATATGATAGTGTCGCTAGCATCCATATGATAAGGAGCCCAGGCTGACATGACTAGTCGTAAACCCAAAGTGGCACAGACTTACAGGGACAGGCATCCATGACCCAGCTTCGAACGTGTCGGTCATCAGCAGGTGGGTCCGGGCTGTAGCACTGGGCTAGCAGGACTCCGGTAAACCGGGCTGTAGCGGGCTAACAGGACTCCGGTACTCAAAGCGTGACATTTCCCCGAAGGGACAGACACAGGAACGAAGAAGGACACATGCCGGCCAGCCTAAGTGTTCCAGAGCAGTAGCAAGCTACCATGGCTCAGCGGTAACACTAGGAGACATTTCCCGGTAAGAGAGGCTACTAAAGATAAACAACTAGATAGTCAGATCCCACACATACCAAGCATTTCAATCATACACACAATATGCTCGATATGTGCAAATACAACGAAGCATCACAACATGACTCTACGACTCAAGTACTTTATTTAAGGCTCAGGGAGCCATACATAACATACACAAAGGTACGGGTCTCACGACCC
>NW_021242453.1:0-1620 GCF_002162155.2 Triticum dicoccoides | reverse complement strand
AGAAGAGACCAATTAGTACCCTTACAACAGATCATAAAATACCGCGAGGACGCTAGCAGCCTAGCACTAGCAGCCGCAACTACACTACAGAACTACTAGCAGCCTAGCACTAGCAGAAGCCAACGAGCAACCGAAGTAACTAACAACAACACACAAGCAGCAGACTAGCAGTAGCACATCCAGCACAAGTAGCAGACTAGCAGTAGCACCAGTGCCCCCACCAACAAGTAGCAGTAGCAACATACAGCAGCAGCCAACAGCCAAAAAATCATGGATTGCTGTTAACTAAAAATCATGGATTGCTTATAACTAAAAATCATGGGTTGCTGTTAACTAAAAATCATGGATTGCTGTTAACTAAAAAAAATCATGGATTGCTGTTGACCTAAACACTAGTCGAATACAGTAGGAAATATATTGCATCCAACTATCATAGATGTAGTGCAAGTGTGTAACTACTGACAGCTGCTGATGTGCTCCTTGAGCTCAACCCTTATATTTTGAACAATCCTATACAGCTCTGTCTACCTGAATAGAACATGACAACTTTGACCAAACAATCAACAAGAGGAAAACAATCAAACATCTTGATCAGCAAATGAATTAGTACTGATTTATTCACACTACTGAACTTTTGCTCTTATACTTGCTCTTATAACATATAGTCTAGTTAAACATGACGTAACCATACAACAAGCATTTCAAAGGGATAGCACCATCTAGAGAAGCTGGGTTGAAGAGATTCAAAGAGGACTACTCATTCCTAGCTTATAGTTTTCTTTTGTTTAATATCATCCTATAACCTTATGATACTTCAACAAGCCATCTGTGTTGTTAGTTTTGTCATGTACTTTGTGATGGCAGTACGACACTAGATTGCATGAAACAAAGAGCATGCACAGTCTCACTGAAAACATACATAGCTGTTCCAGTGGAAATACTTTGTTTAATTCAACACTTCTACTAGGAGTAGCCTTTTTAGTGCTAGCTGAACTTTGAGTAATGGCTTTTGAGTGGAGTCCACAGCAAATGCTTTTGGATTGAAGCTCTTGCCTGCCTAAAATGAAAGACCCTTGGCCTTGGGTTACTGACCACACTAGCCAAGTGGTTTAGACCATTTAATTCCCTTCACTGAAGAGGGAAACACATACCTATTATGCAAATGGTTCTGTTTATGGGTGCAGTTATATTTGATCATGATTAAAATATTATTGCATCTACAGGGCATTCTCAGCATAGAACTGATGGGTTGCTGACCAAAATTAGCAATTTTTTGAACCTAATTTGACCTAAATTAGAGAGGGATTTGACCTAAACCTAGCAATAGAGAGAAGAAGAGGGCATGGCCGGGAGGGAGGAGAGGAGGAAGAGAGGAGAAGAGAGGCAGAGGGAGGAGGGTTACCTGACCACGATGAGGTGGTGACCGGAGCGGAGACGACGGAGGGCGGAGACGGCGAGCTTGGGGGAGGCGGGGATAGACGGCGGGGAGGTCGCAGGCCTCCTCTCCTGGTGGACGTGGGGCCTCCTCTCCTGGTGGACGTGGGGCAGCGCCGAGGCTCCAAGTCTCCAGCTGCTCCGAGGGTTAGGGAGGGAGGCGAGGGAGGCGGCGCTCGGGGGGAG
>NW_021242452.1:0-1129 GCF_002162155.2 Triticum dicoccoides | reverse complement strand
GCGGATGGTGGTCTGGTGGAAATAGATTCATGGGGTCCTTTTAGGGTTCTGAGGCTAGGTTTTGTTCACTTGCCGTGCACGGCTGTGAGATGTGTATTCTTGGCCAACGACGTCGAGGTGGGAGTGGTGCCACCGGCAGAAGATTTTGTCCTAGAGTTTCACCTCTGCTACGTTGATAGCTACTCCAAAGTCGGTGTGGAACTCAGTGGGATCTCTGGACAGAGGTGCACCATATCTGGCTTCTCCACCTAGGGGAGTTGGTGTTGGTCTTGGAAGGGGATGACAAGCTCAACACATGTCCTACAATGGGCGGTGGGATGGTCTTGCATGCCTACCCCGCCTCGGTGGTGTTCGTGTCAGACCTAAAGAGTGGTGTACCGGGCACAGGCTCGGCCGATGAACCACAGAGAAGATGCCCTTTAGGCCGCTCAAGAGGATCTAAAAAGCATGGAGATACGAGGATGCACCCTCACTTCAAACTTTGATGGTTCATGTCCTCTCCGTCCGGCGGGCATTGGCGAAATTAACAAAACATAACCCGATCCACCAAAGACTTGTGTGCTAAGTACATGTAAAGTGACATTTTTCATGCATGCACATCCCCTTCCGCGAACACATGAAGGCTTCCACCAAAAGTGTGTTTCGTTTTTTAACAAAGCTACTAATAATCCATGCACTATCATAGTTAATCATGTATGTGTTGGCTGAAGCCTCTTTCAAGTGTTGGAGAAGCTACTAATCCATGGATTATCATAGATATTTGGTGGATTTTGAAAAAGCAAGGAAGACGTTTGCGGGTTGCGTTGAATGGCCGGCTCCCGCATCCATATCCGCAGACCGAACCCACTATTCACGGACGGATGCAGGACAGCAGGAGCAAATTTACGGGTCGCCGTTGGAGATGCCTTTATGAAGCAAAGTTCACAACACTAGTGTCCAGAGAAAGAACATTTATCAAAATTTGTAACAATATGCAACTAAACAAATGCTAGTGTCCATAGGAAGAACACGGATCAAAATTCGCATTTTTTACATGGTACGACCGCTCCCGCGTCGAGCAAGCCAGCGATAGGGATGTCTGCTTATCGGTCAGCCGATCGTGATCCTTTAGCATTGCTTTTTTTTTTTT
>NW_021242451.1:0-394 GCF_002162155.2 Triticum dicoccoides | reverse complement strand
AAATACTGATACGGTTTGTATTTTAAAATGAAACCGAAACAAATAAACTGAATAATACATGGCTCGTATCCATTATCTGACATCCTATATATGTGGTTCCTACAATTTGCACGCATTTTATTCTGAAGAACTTTCAAACTTCTTCTAAGACCGCAGCTCAACATGGCATTAACAAAAATACTTAATCACGTCGCCAAAAACGATGAGAGTAAGAACAGTGAAAAGCGGAAGTATATTTATTTCTTGAATGTAGATTATTCTCATCCCCTACATCATTAGTTTATTTGCTTGCATGTAAGATTAACCTACATAACTTGGTACAATCGAATCTTGTTGCATCTAGTCGGGGTACCTAAGGTATATTGGGTTTGACTACAATGGAGGTCGTTTCATA
>NW_021242450.1:0-388 GCF_002162155.2 Triticum dicoccoides | reverse complement strand
CAGCTGGGGAGCCACCGGCCTGCAGTGAATGATTCAAGCCATCCACCTAATGTAAAACGAATTTCCTGGCCCACGGACCAGATTACCACCACCAAATTACAAGCCATGACCCATCTTCAGTCAGGTTTTCTATGAACACCCTAACTGCCTTCTCAAAAGTGCTTATGCGGGGTGGGCAAGGCGTGAAGCTTGGGGCAGAGGCTCCAGTCCTCAACCTAAAAGCAGTTTCAATGATTGTGTCAAACAATTAACCCACTGAATATCAAGATGCGCATGAAACTACTGAACCGAGAGATGAAATTAGCCGTTCAAAACAGAAAGTTCGCACACTAACTCCTACCAAACCATGTAGTGCTCCCAACAGAAATTCAACCAAACTGTATGACCT
>NW_021242449.1:0-1132 GCF_002162155.2 Triticum dicoccoides | reverse complement strand
GGTTGTCGCAGAACGATTTGCCGCCGCTGTCTCCACCTCGTGCGAAGCTGTTCAGAGTTAGGATCGCCGGCGTGTCGGCCGATACCGGGGGCGAGCACCTGAATTGCGGGTAGCGGTGACCGTCTTTACAGCAGACCGAGCCGTGATCCCTGTTGCAGTCACCGGATTTGCCATGCAGGAAGCCACTGATGTGGCACCTGCCACGAAGATGTTTGGCCTCTGTAGTAACGTTCGCGCTACTGCTCACGGACACTGTTTCGTGATTTCACCAGCTCCATCCACATCGTTTAGGGTTCTCTTTTTTCTCAATACTGGTGTTTCTTTCCAGGAGGCGCTGAAAGAACCGATTGTAGGGACAACTCAAAAATCATCGAGTTTTACCGCCCGAATAATTCAATGTTTTTGTGTATAAATAGTAAAATATATATCTATGACCAGGATAACATCACATATGGTAGTGCGTGTGTACTCAGTCATATATGCAAGGTCTTGCTGAACTAAAAATTGATGTATTTGCCAATTTCAATTCATACTGTACCCAAACTAGGAAATACATAAATCTCAATAAATATTAAATCCACATAAATAATACATATAGCACCGAAACAACGTAAATCCATATAGCATCGAGTTTTACGGCCGGTGACGCATCTACGTCATTGTATGGGCACGGTGGCTCGAAGTTGTGCTCGGCGTCGCAGCCGTACACCGAGTCGCATTCGTCGACGACCTTGGCCAGCACGGCACGCCCGTTCCCGTTGATGCGGATCATCTTGTTGCACCTGCGCTTGCCATCCAGGCGCAACCACCCCGTTGACAGCGCCACCACCAGCTCGGTGTCCTTGTGGAAGCGGTTGTCGCAGAATGATTTGCCGCCGCCGTCTCCACCTCGTGCGAAGCTGTTCAGAGTTAGGATCGCCGGCGTGTCGGCCGACACCGGGGGCGAGCACCTGAATTGCGGGTAGCGGTGACCGTCTTTACAGCAGACCGAGCCGTGATCCCTGTTGCAGTCACCGGATTTGCCATGCAGGAAGCCACTGATGTGGCACCTTCCACGAAGATGTTTGGCCTCTGTAGTAACGTTCGCGCTGCTGCTCACGGACACGGAGACACCATGGACGCGAAGCTGTGA
>NW_021242448.1:0-1653 GCF_002162155.2 Triticum dicoccoides | reverse complement strand
CGCTGTGCACCATAAAGAAGGGTGTGTATCCGGTAGTAAGATTCGGCGTGGTCTGCAGCCCCTAGAGTACGGAGTTGAGCTCCTCTACCCAATGCATGTTAGACTCCTTTAAGGACCGCACTAGTCTGGGTTTAATGCCGCTCATGATAAGACCATCTGCTCGCTCAACTTGGCCATTGGTTTGTGGGTGATAGACAGAAGCATAATCGAGCTTGATGCCCATGTTGCTGCACCAGAGTTTTACCTCATCGGCCGTGAAGTTCGTGCCGTTGTAAGTGATGATGCTGTGGGGGACGCCATAACGGTGTACAGCCCCGGATATGAAGTCTATCACTGGTCCAGATTTGGCCGTTTTAACAGGTTTGGCTTCTATCCATTTGGTGAATTTACCCACCATCACCAGTAAGTATTTTTTCTTATGGGTTCCCCCTTTAAGGGGTCCAACCATATCAAGCCCCCAGATCGTGAAGGGCCAGGTAATGGGGATTGTTTGTGGGGCGGTGGATGGCATGTGGCTTTGGTTTGCAAAAAGCTGGCAACCGATGCAGCGTTGGACCAAGTCCTGTGCGTCTGCCCGGGTCGTCGGCCAATAAAAACTTGTACGGAAGGCCTTGCTTACAAGGGCTCGGGCTGTGGCGTGGTGGCCGCCGAGTCCGGCATGAATTTCTGCCAAAAGCTTCCGCCCTTCCTCTCCGGAGATGCACCTTTGAAGGATTCTGGTAGTAATTTTTTTATACAGTTCTCCCTCGTGGACCCTGTAGGCTTTACATCGCCGCACTATGTAGCGTGCCTCATTTTGGTACTCGGGAAGTTCCTGCCTAGTTAGGTAGGCCAGGAATGGTTCTGTCCACGGGGCGATGATGGCCATTATTACGTGGGATGAAGGTATTATTTCGGTGGCAGAGCCTCCGATATTGTTAGAGTGTTCGGTATCGAGTATTTTGGCCGGGTCCAGACTATTGTTACCAGTGTCCCCTTCCCGTACCACGTATGGCTTAAACAACCTGTCCAAAAAGATGTTGGGGGGGATCGCATCGCGTTTTGCGCCGATGCGGGCGAGGATATCCGTCGCCCGATTGTTTTCCCGAGCCACATGGTGAAATTCGAGCCCCTCAAACCAAGCTAACATCTTTAGGACGGCGTTTCGATTGGCCGCCATCTTCGGATCCTTGGCATCGAAGTCTCCATTTATTTGGGATATTGCGAGGTTCGAATCCCCACGCACCTCCAGGCATTGAATGCCCGTGGAAACTGCAATCCGAAGACCATGTAACAGGGCTTCGTATTCGGCTGCATTGTTGGAGTATGTATACAGTATCTGCAGTACATATTGGACTGTATCTCCGGTTGGGGACGTCAAGACGACGCCAGCCCACAGACCAGCTAGCATTTTGGAGCCGTCGAAGTGCATGATCCAATTAGAGTATGCGCCGTACTCTTTAGGTAGTTCGGCTTCCGTCCATTCGGCGACAAAGTCGGCCAATACTTGCGATTTAATGTCTTGCCGGGGTTTGTATGTTATGTCAAACGGGAGGAGCTCAATGTCCCATTTGGCAATCCGGCCCGTGGCGTCGCGGTTGTTTATAATATCATTAAGTGGCACTTCCGAGGCTACTGTAATCGGAGACTCTTGAAAGTAGTATCGCAGCTTTC
>NW_021242447.1:0-1429 GCF_002162155.2 Triticum dicoccoides | reverse complement strand
GATTAGGGGGTGTCCGGATGACCGGACTATGACCTTTGGCCGGACTCCTGGACTATGAAGATACAAGATTGAAGACTTTGTCCCGTGTCCGGATGGGACTTTCCTTGGTGTGGAAGGCAAGCTTGGCGATACGGATATGTAGATCTCCTCCCATTGTAACCGACTCTGTGTAACCCTAGCTCTCTTCGGTGTCTATATAAATAGGAGGGTTTTAGTCCGTAGGACGAACAACAATCATACCATAGGCTAGCTTCTAGGGTTTAGCCTCTCTGATCTCGTGGTAGATCTACTCTTGTACTACCCCTATCATCAATATTAATCAAGCAGGAGTAGGGTTTTACCTCCATCGAGAGGGCCTGAACCTGGGTAAAAACATCGTGTCCCTTGTCTCCTGTTACCATCCGCCTAGACACACAGTTCGGGACCCCCTACCCGAGATCCGCCGGTTTTGACACTGACATTGGTGCTTTCATTGAGAGTTCCACTGTGCCGTTGCCATCAGGAAGGATGCCGCATCCCGTCTTTAAAGACGGCGCTGTTGCTAAAGGAGCTTTGGCTATCGGCCAAACTCTCCGGCTAGGCGGTTTTCTTATGACCGCCTGTTCGGCCGTCTCGCCGGTGATGACTTCTGGGTCATCGAAAGCAATCTCCACGTCAGCTCAGAACTCGCCGAGCAGTTAGATCCGATGGAGCTCTCTTCCTTAAACGAGCTCTTGGATCGCATCGCCGCCCTGGGAGTCGCTACAGACTACGATTAGATTGGGCTTAAACCCGATCTAAGAGAGATTAACTCTCCCAAGGTCACCCACCACGTCACAGTGGTGGAGGAACAATGCGGCGAATCTTCACCCATCTTAAGGACCAGATATGTCCGGATTCCCGATCCCTCCAAGCCGGATACCCGCGGAGGGGAGGACGTCACTCAAACCCTGAACCTAAAGTCAGGCAGCGGGCTAGATTCATTGGACAATATCCAAGAACCCAATCTTCCGAGTTCGGAAACTCCTTGGCCCCCGAGCCTGAGATTGGGCGAGGTTCCGGATTTAACTCCACCCGCCCACCCAAATATAAGGGATCTATACCAAATTCGGCAAGAGCCCACAGAAACAGTACACCATTACTGGGCCAGATGTTGGGGAACGTAGTAATTTCAAAAAATTTCCTACGCACACGCAAGATCATGGTGATGGCATAGCAACGAGAGGGGAGAGTGTTGTCCACGTACCCTCGTAGACTGTAAGCGGAAGCGTTATCACAACGCGGTTGATGTAGTCGTACGTCTTCACGACTCGACCGATCCAAGCGCCGAACGTACGGCACCTCCGTGTTCAGCACACATTCAGCTCGATGACGTTCCCCGGGCTCCAATCCAGCAAAGCGTCGGGGATGAGTTCCGTCAGCACGACGGCGTGGTGACGATGATGATGTT
>NW_021242446.1:0-1763 GCF_002162155.2 Triticum dicoccoides | reverse complement strand
CAGACTCGATCTAAACTACTAAAAAACTGTAAAATCTCACCGAGCAACCTGGAAATCTGATACCACTTGATAGAGGCAAAGGTGTCCCGTCTTTCGATGAGAAGGTGGATTTCGCTTTGGTGGAAGTCGACTTTGACGATCCGACTACGAACGTGCGAGGACGTCGCGCCTTAGCAATCGCTAAACCAACTCCGAGAGGTTATTGACCACGCCGGAGCACGATCAACCTGACCACGAGGGTCTGTTTCCTGCGAGCAAACGAAGAACAAGCAAGAAACTAAGATTGCAATCTGGATATTGCGAATATAAGATGAAAAGCTTTATTGATCAAGGTGGGGTTCTGTGACGCCTTTGTCTGGTCGTTGAACACAAACGAAGTACGCGAAGTTGCAGCTATGGCGAACTTTTAATCTAAACAAAACCCAAAGTCTAAACGATGCCCTAAGGGCTGTATATATGGAGGAAGAGGGGGGAATTTCGTGGCCCTTGGTGGAGGAGTCCGAAATCAACCCTATCTCTTGTTTCCCCACACATACGGACTCTAAAAATAGCCTATACTTATGTATTTCGAAATTACATGGGCCTGGCCCAATAATAAGGTGACGCAACACCTAAAATAGCCTCGGGACGAAATTTATGAAGTGGCATCTTGTATATTTCGTCCAAGGCTTCATGCACCCATTATGATGGCTTCAAAGTCCTGAAATCATCACTTGTAACTCCGTTCTTGTTCCCCTTGCGCATGCCATCATCTCCATGCTTGTTCTTGCTCCAATGTTCATCCTTCTCCAAGCTAGGCCCTTCATTTGTAAGCAAAACAAATGTATCCAATTTAGGCAGCATCATATTCTCATGAACATTAGAATCATTACCAAGAAACGAAAGTACCTGGTAATTTAGTTGGCGTGCACGAGCTCTAGTAATTGGTCCAGTATGTATAGAAGCAGGGGCTGTGGGTGTAACAATTGTATTGATGTCCTCATCAATAAACCATGAGGATTGAGTCGTGACTTAGCTTTTTGACATGTAGTGCATCGAGCAATAAAACGCTCAACATCCCGTCTCATCTTTGGCCAAAAGAAATGTGTAGCAAGTACGTCCTCCGTCTTCTTCACGCCAAAGTGTCCCATTAATCCTCCTCCATGCGCCTCCTGCAACAACAAAAGACGAACGGAGCTAGCTGGAATGCATAGCTTGTTAGCACGAAACACAAATCCATCGTTAACGACAAACTTGTTCCACATTTTTCCTTCTTTACAATTCTGCATTACATCTTTAAAATCAGCATCATGCACATATTGATCTTTGATGGTGTCCAAACCAAATATTTTGAAGTCAAGTTGTGAAAGCATAGTATAGCGACGAGACAATGCATCAGCAATAACATTTTCTTTTCCCTTCTTGTGTTTAATGACATAAGGGAAAGTCTCAATGAATTCAACCCATTTAGCATGTCTACGATTCAGTTTAGCTTGACTTTTAATATGTTTTAAAGATTCATGATCAGAATGTATAACAAATTCTTTGGGCCATAAATAATGTTGCCATGTTTCTAAAGTCCGAACAAGAGCATATAATTCTTTATCATAAGTAGAATAATTCAGACTAGGCCCACTCAATTTTTCAGAAAAGTATGCAACAGGTTTGCCATCTTGTAATAACACACCTCCTAATCCAATTCCACTAGCATCACATTCAAGCTCAAAAGTCTTATTAAAATCAGGAAGTTGGAGTAAAGGAGCATGTGTCAACTTATCTTTCAA
>NW_021242445.1:0-1236 GCF_002162155.2 Triticum dicoccoides | reverse complement strand
GGGATAGTAGGATGTACCCACATTTGGGAGTAGAAAGTCAACTCTTGGCACCATTACTTTTTTTTAACAATGGCACTATTACTTCTATCCACATCCAAATCATGAGTAATGAAAGATCGTGTCACTTTCACTGCCCACGATTTGGATCGTGGATAGTAGAATAGTGCCATCTGGAGATGAGAGTTGACTTTCTACTTTCGAGTGTGGGTATACCCTATTATCTTAGCCATCCGTCAAAGTTGTGGTGCATCGTGATGGGAGCTTTGTGATTTGCATGCCTGCGTGTACAAGGTGGGAGCTTTGTGATTTGCATGCCTGCGTGTACTGCAAGGCGAAGGTGTTGGGATGCTCGGCTTCCTGCGTCCGCTCCGTTTTCCCACCAACGAGGTTGCCGTGCCTTGCATCGCCTGCGCCGTGGGAAGGAGCAGCCATGGACGAGGAGATGAAATTCCTGAATCATGATGCAGCCAATAAAAAGGTAAGCGCTGTATTGTTGTTGACGTAGTTAAGAATAAGACGACAGTAATGTTGTGGGTGTAAGGCAAAGATTTTTCTCTTCGGATGATTCATAGAATCACGCGTGTTCTGAACCTGCCTTGGTGCTGGGTGGGTGTTCGAATGAGTAGTGATGTATGCATTTAAGACTGCGTTGAGGCCTTGTATCACCATAGTTATGCTGATATGTACACTAGTAAGGAGGAGTTGCATCATTTCAAAATTTTAACCGCAATGGCGGGAGATTGGAGTAATGTCTACCGCCAGTAATAGTCAATGGTCCATCCCATGTCAATGATATGAATGTCTAAAATGCATGACGTGGATATTTTACGTGGCCAATTATGATGTGACAGACATGCATAACTTAGTGGGGGTGGAAGAGTGCGTGTTGTAAGAATTAAAAGTAATGGATTTGATGCATGATTGACAAATATTAAAGGTAAATGGTTGTGGTGCATAGTTGAAAAAATAACGTTAGTGGATGCCGACATGGCACACTTGGTGAGGTGAAAGGCTGCATGTTGAGAGAAATTGCTTATAGTGGGGATGAACTTTCTAAGAATAATAAAGAATATAGGATATGCGTTCTAGAACCCTCCTGAACCGGGTATTTCTTCTTTTCTTTGTTTTTTCATTTTGATTTTTCTCTCTTTTTGTCTTTTTCCTTTTCTAATTTTTTAATTCTTTTTTCTTTTCTTTTTCTAATTTTCATTATTTCGTTTTATTTTTTTCAAGTTC
>NW_021242444.1:0-568 GCF_002162155.2 Triticum dicoccoides | reverse complement strand
GGATAATACAAATATAGCATGAATAAAATATAATTATCATGAACAAGGAAATATAATAATAATCCTTTTATTATTGCCTCTAGGGCATATTTCCAACAAACCCTAGATGGGTTTGGGCGCCCCACCCCTAGGAAACTTGCCCCCCAAGCCGGGAGGGGCGGCTGCCCTAGGGGAGGCGCCCCCACCTCCCCTGGTTACGTGAGAGGGGTTGGGAGGGGTGCACATCCCCTTAGTGGGCTGGTGTGCCCCCTCCCCTTGGCCCATAAGGCCCCCCAACGCTTGTTGGGGCCTCCGAAACACCTTTCGGTCATGATGGTTGTCACCCGGTACTCCCAGAACAATTCCAGACTCCAATACCCTTCGTCCAATATATCTATCTTCACCTCCGGACCATTCCGGAGTTCCTCGTCACGTCCGGGATCTCATCCGGGACTCCGAACAACCTTCGGTAACCACATACTATTTCCCATAACAACTCTAGCGTCACCGAACCTTAAGTGTGTAGACCCTACGGGTTCGGGAACCATGCAGACATGACCGAGACGTTCTCCGGCCAATAACCAACAGC
>NW_021242443.1:0-785 GCF_002162155.2 Triticum dicoccoides | reverse complement strand
GGGTTCTCCATTCATCGGGTGAGCTAATGTCAAACAACCTCTTCTCACCGGCAAGTTTGAAGTCATAGTTGAGCTCTTTAATAGCCCAATATGCTTTATGTTCAAGTTCAAGAGGTAAATGACACGCTTTTCCATAAACCATCTTATATGGAGACATACCCATAGGATTTTTGTACGCAGTTCTATAGGCCCATAATGCATCATCAAGTTTTTTGGACCAATTCTTTCTAGATCTATTGACAGTCTTTTGCAAAATTAATTTGATCTCTCTATTGCTCAACTCCACTTGACCACTAGACTGCGGATGATAAGGACATGCGATTCTACAATTAACACCATACTTAGCAAGCATCTTACGGAAAGCACCATGAATAAAATGTGAACCACCATCAGTCATAAGATATCTAGGGACTCCAAACCTCGGAAAAATAACTTCCTTAAGCATTTTGATAGAAGTGTTATGATCAACACTACTAGTTGGAATAGCTTCTACCCACTTAGTAAGGTAATCAACAACAACTAAGATATGAGTGTAACCATTAGAGGCAGGAAAAGGTCCCATATAATCAAAGCCCCAAACATCAAATGGTTCAATAACAAGAGAGTAATTCATAGGCATTTCTTGACATCTACTAATATTACCTATTCTTTGACATTCATCACAAGATAATACAAATTTACGAGCATCTTTGAAGAGAGTAGGCCAATAAAAACCAGATTGCAATACCTTGTGTGCAGTTCTATCTCCAGCGTGGTGTCCTCCATAGGATTCAGAGTGACACTTG
>NW_021242442.1:0-763 GCF_002162155.2 Triticum dicoccoides | reverse complement strand
TGCATGGTGTGCCAAATACTATTGTTTCAGATCGTGATACTAAATTTCTTAGCCACTTTTGGAGATGTTTATGGGCTAAGTTGAGGACTAAACTGCTTTTTAGTACTACTTGTCACCCCCAAACTGATGGACAAACTGAAGTAGTCAATAGAACGCTGTCTACTATGCTTAGGGCTGTTTTGAAGAATAATAAGAAAATGTGGGAGGAATGCTTGCCTCATATTGAATTTGCTTATAATCGTTCATTGCATTCTACAACTAAGATGTGCCCTTTTGAAGTTGTGTATGGTTTTCTACCTCGTGCACCGATTGATTTGTTGCCTCTTCCATCTTCGGAGAAGGTTAATTTTGATGCTAAACAACGTGCTGAATTGATTTTAAAAATGCATGAGTTAACTAAGGAAAACATTGAGCGTATGAATGCTAAATATAAACTTGCTGGAGATAAGGGTAGAAAACATGTTGTGTTTGCACCTGGAGATCTTGTTTGGTTACATTTGCGTAAGGATAGATTTCCTGATTTGCGCAAATCAAAGTTAATGCCACGTGCTGATGGTCCCTTTAAGGTGTTAGAGAAAATAAATGATAATGCATATAAACTTGAGCTGCCTGCAGATTTTGGGGTTAGTCCCACTTTTAACATTGCAGATTTGAAGCCTTATTTGGGTGAGGAAGATGAACTTCCGTCGAGGACGACTTCATTTCAAGAAGGGGAGGATGATGAGGACATCAATACAATTGTTACACCCACAGCCCCTGCTGC
>NW_021242441.1:0-923 GCF_002162155.2 Triticum dicoccoides | reverse complement strand
GCGGTGTACCAGGACATGCAATGAATCAAGAGTGACATGTACGAAAATTATGAAGGTAGCTTTGCCATAAATACAATGTCAACTACATGATCATGCAATGAGCAATATGACAATGATGGAACGTGTCATAATAACGGAACGGTGGAAACTTGCATGGCAATATATCTCGGAATGGCTATGGAAATGCCATAATAGGTAGGTATGGTGGCTGTTTTGAGGAAGGTAAATAATGGGTGCATGATACAGGCGAAGTTTGCGCGGCACAATAGAGGCTAGCAAAGTGGAAAGGTGAGTGTGCGTATATCCATGGACTCACATTAGTCATAAAGAACTCATATACTTATTGCAAAAATCTACTCAGCCCTCGAAGCAAAGTACTACTATGCATGCCCCTAGAGGGATAGATTGGTAGGAAAAGACCATCGCTCGTCCCCGACTGCCACTCATAAGGAAGACAATCAAAAGAGTACTTCATGTAACAAATTTGTCACACAATTTTTACCATACGTGCATGCTACGAGACTTGCTAACTTAAACAAGTATTTCTAAATTTCATAATTACCCACTAGCATGATTCTACCATTACTACCTTTATATCTCAAAACAATTATCAAGCATCAAATTGATCCTAGTGTTTAATGCACTTTCTATGATAGTTTTTATTATACCCAACTTGGATGCCTACCATTCTAGGACCAATTTTATAACCATAGCAAATACCATGCTGTTCTAAGAGACTCTCAAAATAATATAAGTGAAGCATGAGATATCAACAATTTCTTCAAAATTAAGCCACCGTCGTGCTCTAAAAGATATAAGTGAAGCACTAGAGCAAAAATTATCTAGTTCAAAAGATATAAGTGAAGCACATAGAGTTATTCTAATAAATTCCAATCGGGTGGGATTCTCCCAAAAGGTGTGTA
>NW_021242440.1:0-641 GCF_002162155.2 Triticum dicoccoides | reverse complement strand
CCAATAATAAGGTGACGCAGCACCTAAAATAGCCTCGGACGAAATTTATGAAGTGGCATCTTGTATATTTCGTCCAAGGCTTCATGCACCCATTATGGTGGCTTCAAAGTCCTGAAATCATCACTTGTAACTCCGTTCTTGTTCCCCTTACGCATGCCATCATCTCCATGCTTGTTCTTGCTCCAATGTTCATCCTTCTCCAAGCTAGGCCCTTCATTTGTAAGCAAAACAAATGTATCCAATTTAGGCAGCATCATATTCTCATGAACATTAGAATCATTACCAAGAAACGAAAGTACCTGGTAATTTAGTTGGCGTGCACGAGCTCTAGTAATTGGTCCAGTATGTATAGCAGCAGGGGCTGTGGGTGTAACAATTGTATTGATGTCCTCATCAGTTCGCCCATTGTGGATGACACCACGGTCGAATTGCCATGGTCGACCAAGAAGGAGGTGGCAAACGGTCATTGGGACCACATCACATTCCAAAGTGTCTTCATATGCACCACTTTTGAAAGAGACTTGGACTGTATGCTCAACTCGTATAGTGCCGGAGTCACTTAGCCATTGAACCTTGTAGGGGTGTGGGTGCTTCTTCTTGACCAATTGGAGCTTGGAGCATAATTCTTCACTTGCCAAGTT
>NW_021242439.1:0-390 GCF_002162155.2 Triticum dicoccoides | reverse complement strand
CCTCCAGGGTTGCTGGGTCCGCCACTCCCGCAATCACCAGTGCAGAACTTTCCAGATAAATCCCGTTTCTGTCACGACATACCGCTACCGCCGATCCTCCTCTTGAGGCCCTCACACCAGCATCAACTTGTATTTTAACAAAGTTCTCTGGTGGGGCTTTTGGTCTCTGCGAGGCACTTGTTATCTGAATTGGCCCTGTTCTTCTAGGCTCCCCATCTCTCACAACATCCAATTCACCAATGAAGTGTGTGATAAAATTATATATTGCATGTGGAGTTTGGAAAATTCCTTCATGGATTGCCTTGCGCCTCGACGTCCAAATTGCCCAAAGTGTGACTGCAACTCTTATGAACTGTTCATGTTGGAGTGTTTCAATAAGGGTAAAAAGCC
>NW_021242438.1:0-3263 GCF_002162155.2 Triticum dicoccoides | reverse complement strand
AGATGTGTGGAGCTGGATGTTCGAGAAGAAGGGCCACTTTTCTGTGAGGTCGGCCTACAATATGTTGGTTGCAACTAGGCAAAGAAGAGAGGCCTGGTTGGAAGGGATGGCTGCGGCATTAAGGTCAAGTAATGAAGAGGGATCCTGGAAGTCCTTGTGGAAAACGGAGGTACCCGGAAAGCTGAGAATGTTCTTGTGGCGACTAGCCAAACAATCAATCCCCACTGAGGATATTAGGGCGCACAGACACATGGCCACTTCAAGCTCATGCGGCTTCTGTGGCGCCCCTGACTCGTGGCGCCATTCTCTCCTCGATTGCACGGTATCCAGGTGCACGTGGGCGCTAGTTGATGAGGACTTAAGTGCAACTTTGGTTGCTAACACAAAAACAAATGCAAGAAACTGGCTTTTTACCCTTATTGAAACACTCCAACATGAACAGTTCATAAGAGTTGCAGTCACACTTTGGGCAATTTGGACGTCGAGGCGCAAGGCAATCCATGAAGGAATTTTCCAAACTCCACATGCAATATATAATTTTATCACACACTTCATTGGTGAATTGGATGTTGTGAGAGATGGGGAGCCTAGAAGAACAGGGCCAATTCAGATAACAAGTGCCTCGCAGAGACCAAAAGCCCCACCAGAGAACTTTGTTAAAATACAAGTTGATGCTGGTGTGAGGGCCTCAAGAGGAGGATCGGCGGTAGCGGTATGTCGTGACAGAAACGGGATTTATCTGGAAAGTTCTGCACTGGTGATTGCGGGAGTGGCGGACCCAGCAACCCTGGAGGTGATTGCTTGCAGAGAGGCTATTGCGTTGGCCCAAGACTTAAATGTTCAGCAAGCTATGATCACTTCAGACTCGAAGCAAGTCATAGGAGATATCCATGGAGGGAATCAAGGAGTATATGGTCTGATTATATCTGAAATAAAAGCTAGAGCCTCCCTCTTAACTTGTACTTTTTCTTGTGAAGGTCGTGCAACCAATATGGATGCACATAGATTAGCAAAGTTTGCTTTATCCTTAGCTCCGGGGCGTCATGTATGGCTTGGCCAGCCTCATACCCCGACTCGTATCCCACACTCTGTGGTTTTTGATTAATAAAGTTTGGCTTTACCCCTCAAAAAAAACAAAATGGAAAGAAAACTGAAAAGAAAATTCAAAGAAACAGGTGCAAAAATAATGAAAAATAGTAAAAACCAACAAAAAACAAAGAAACCATTGACCCAATAAAGAAACGAAAAACTGCAACAAAAGAGAAAGCAAAGAAAAAAAAACCAAAAGTATAACAACGAAAAAAAACCCTAAGAGGAAATAAGAAAACCAAACAAAAAATAAAAGAAAACGAAAAAAAATGAAGAAAAGAAAACCAAAAGAACGCACTAGTGAATGGCCGACGAACGAACAAAACGAGTAACACGCTATTCGGCCGGCCCATACACGCGCGATGTGCAGAGAGCTTCAGCAATATGGATGCTAGTCCCGCTATAAGCAAGGTGGGCTCCTATTCGGTGCTTTAGGTGGGTAGCTCCCTAGCGCCCTTGTCCTCGATTGCACTCGAGAAAAAAAAAGAAATATTTCACAAAAAACGAAAAAAAATCATGAATTGAAAAAAGATCATCGATTTTGGAGAAAAAGTTCCACAATTTTTTTAAAAAAAGTTCATTGATTTTGAAAAACAATTTCATCGAATTTGAAAAAGTTCATCAATTGTTTTCTAAAAAATCAATGAACTTAGAAAAATTTCATCGACTTTGAAAAAAAATCATCAAGATCGAGAAAAGATCACCGATTTGGAAAACGGTTCATAAAAAAAGTTCATTGTTTAAAAAATCATCAATTTTTGAAAAAAATTCATCAGTTTTGAGAAAAGAAAGTTCATCAATTGGAATAGAAAAATTACGAATTTGAATAAAGTTGTGCGAAAAAGATAAGCACATCATTTTTTTATGAAGGAGGAAAGAAGAAAAGAAAGAAATTATGCAACTAAACACATCATTTTATTTGGCTTTGTGGTTACTACAGCGCGTGTTGAGCCAGGGGTCATGGGTTTGATTCACTCATAGAGCATTTTTACGGATTAAAACACTGAAGAAAAACAGCTAGCTGGGTTGGCCCAGCGCCGGGACGCATCAGGCGTGCATTTGTAATATACACAGTAAGAACATCTGATGCGATAAATAAGAACCACCATAAGTGAGACATAGCATTCGCGAAGGAGCACCCGGGATCAAACGGAGGAGAGGCCACTTAGTGGATTCAATTCGCCACCCATATGCGATGTGAGGCCGGCTAACCGAGGTTGTTGGGTGTTCTGCATTTTGTTCACCGACTGCAGTTTGTTCGTTTCTCTTGTTCTAGGTTTTTCTTTCTTTCTTTCTGGTTTTTTGTTTGTTTAGTTTTTTCTTTTCCTTTTTTTACCCTTTCTTTTATTTTCTCTTCTTTAATACATGGTGAAAAATATTTTTATACACGATGACCAAATCATTAATATATGGTGAATATTATTTAAGTACACACTGAACATTTTTTAATATACATTAAACATTTTCTTAATATATGATGGACTTTTCAAATTACATGATAAACATTTTTGTAATACACACTAAACATCCTTTAATATACAGTGAAGTTTTTCCAATATACGGTGCACATTTTTTAATATGCATTGAACTTCCCATAAAACACATACTAATTTTTTAAAGAATTATTTTAAATAGGTTTTTAATTTTCTAGGTCTGTAAAAAAACACCTTGAATTTTCCTTGAACTTGTGAAAATTCTTCTGCATCACATTGTCGCTAGAAAAACTCTCTGCCCATTTTCGTGTGTGAGTCCTTTGCTCTCAAGTTTTGTTCAACACTTAGATGACCGATGACATTCTCAACACATAATTCACGTCTTAAGTGATTGAGAATAGTAGCAAAGTTCCTCCAAAAAGGAGGATGTTTTGCAATAATGCAACGCGCGACAAACTTGTCCGGTAACTCACACTTTAGGGGCTCTAACTCCTTAGCGATGGACTGTAGCTCATGAGCTGGTCCAATACAGAACGGTTATCAACCATCCTGTAATCATGGAACTGCTCAATGGCATACGATATTCGCTTCCAGCATCGGTTGCGCCGAACTTAACTTCGAGCGTATCCCACAAGTTTTTGGTAACCCGCATATGAATATATGTGACAACCAACTTGTCTCTAATCACACTTAGAACTAGTCCCATAAAGATAGTGGTTGCCTCCCTAAACACCTTCTCCT
>NW_021242437.1:0-4698 GCF_002162155.2 Triticum dicoccoides | reverse complement strand
GCGCGGCGTGGTGTGTGGCGGCGCGGCGTGGGGCGGCGCGGTGGTGAGAGGAGAGGTGTTGGTTTGATGTGTTTAGAGGGGGGGGTGCTTGGGTATTTATATTGGGGAGGGGAGGGTTTTGCTTGGGGTAGGGGACAAGAAATAGACTAGGATTAGGAAACAAAAGGAAAAGATCTAGAAATAGATACAGAATAAACGAACATAGGACAAGAGTCCTACTAAGACTAGGAAAGCAAGAAGCGGCGGCTCCCTGGTGCACGCGCGCTATGGCCTCTTGGCCGGCCGGCGGCTAGTGGCTTGGGCCTTTGGCCCAAGGCGCTGCGGATTTTTTTTTAAACGGTTTCGTGCGCAGAAAAATAAATAAAAGAAAATCTAAACGAACTCCAAAATTTAATAAAGTAAATTTTCCCCGACTCCTAAAAATGAGCCGAACAAAATGAACTTTTCTCCGGACCTAAAATAAAATTTTCAAAAACGCGCATTTTCCCTATCCGAATAAAATGCAAATAAAACTCCGGCAAACAAAATTTGATCTATTTATTAAATCTTCATTTTCCTAAATTTGGGAAAGTCATATTATTCCCTCTCTTATATTTTTGATAACGGAAAATAATTGAAGATGAAATAAATAAATCAAATGATCCTCTTTTCAATTCGAGAAAACTCTCAAATATGAAAATAACGAAATCTCCAACTCTCTCCAAGGGTCCTTGAGTTGCGTGAAATTTCTAGGATCGACCAAAATGCAAGAAAATAAAATATGCATGATGATCTATTCCAAATTGAAAATAAATTCAAAGGGGCTTTGAATTTAATTCTTTGAAACTCCCAACTCATATTTCATATAATTTAAAGAAGTCATTTTATCTTCTCTCGTGAAAATCATTGAGTCGCATAAAGTTTCAGAATTGGGATATTTCCAAATGAAATTCAAATATTCTCAACACCCCTTGTCATTTAAATAAATGGAAGAAGTCATGTCATCTTCTCTCCGGGGTTTTGTGATGAAAAGAATTTGAATTCACGAAGATCAGAAAACCAATATGAAAGTTTGGGAAAGTCCTTTTATTCCCTCTCATTTAACTTTCAAAAAGTTTCGAATTCACTCACTTTCAGTCAATCAATCAAGCAATCAATCAAATCTATCTATTTGTTTATAACATTCCAAAATTTAGAATTTTGGGATGTTACAAACTACCACCCTTAAAATGAATCTCGTCCTCGAGATTCGGAGAGGCTAGAAAGAATAGTTTAGGGTTTGGGGTCTTCTCAAAGTCCATCGATCATCTCCGAGGTCTCGGGTGCTACCACCCTTAGAAACATTGTTACGGTTCCATCAAAACTCATATACTCCATCCTTATCGTTGACAGTGTCAGTCTTCTCAGATATTAAGGATAATCCCTTCTCTGGCTCTTCCGGTAGTGGCATAACCTTTTCCTCAATTCCTTTGTCCTTTCATCTTGGTAAGGTTATCCCGAAACTGGGTCTTCATAGCTGACGGGTCTGACGCCAATGCTAAACAACTATCGATATCTCGTGGTGGTCAACAATTTATGGTTCTCCTGCAGGAAAGGGTCTGGGTTGAACCTCACCGTATAACCTACGGTTGGCAACAACTGCCGTGTACAAGGGAAAAAAAATACCTATACCTTTCTAAGGTTCAAACAAGGTTTTGATCGTCGTCTCTCCACTATAGGTAAGTCACTCAGATTTACCATCCCATATAGCAAAGCGAATAATAAGAGTAAGTCGGTATGGTGATCAATCCATCCCGCACCCAAATCATTTCCTTGTACATGGTTTAGCGAATCTCGCATTCTAACACTCGGTCATCCTCACAAGCATTGCAGAATTCTTCTTGTCGACGAACCAAGTTCGGAAAATCCATTGATTCTGCAAGCCAAAAAAAACATCTATCGTTACTTAACAACTCTCAGGTTTTGCGTAAACTCCTATAAAATCGTCGGTTGATACAAGTCGTAACTTCTTCCAGGGTTTTTCCTTCAGCAAGAATGTGCTTGCTTCTTCGCAGGTCCGGGGCCTGTGGGTTATGGCCCATCTCATCACTTGTAGTCCTTGAACTTATCATCGGGTAACTGTTCATTATTCCAACTTCCAACTTCCTAGTATTCTTAAATCCATCCAATTGTACTGTCTTCCTTCCTTCTATTGGCACCAAACTAGGACATGATTACTCAGACTCATCATGGAGTTTCCATTGCTCCATATTACCAACATCATACCTCCGTTATATCCAATAGTAATTTATCTCTTCATCCTCGTGGGATTTTCCCACATACCAAGATAAAAACTTATACTTATGAAGTCCATATTCACTTCGTAGAACATCATTATCCTTTCTGCGGTCAAGCGTCCTTACAAGGGAATATTGGCCATCTCTGCATGGCACTTCTTCAACTGGGAACCGTGAAACACGTCTTGAACTCCTGACAGTCCTTCGGGTAACTCAACTTGTAGGCCACTTCCCTCATACACTCCAAAACTCGGTATGGTCCTACAAATCTCGGGGCTAACTGTCCCTTAACTCCCATCCGTTTAACTCCTCGTAGAGGGGTCACACGAAGACATGCTCTATCTCCAATTTCATAGACTACCTCCTTGAGTTTGTGAGTCTACATAACTCTTCTACCTGGACGGAGCTACCTTCAGTCGATTTCGAATAAACTTATCATTCTATTTTGACTCCTTTGATCACCTTTGGTCCAAACAACTGTCGGTCTCCAACTTCATCCCACATACTCTTGGGGTATCACACATACCGAGACAAAACTCATATTCATTTTGTCTGAAATCCACTCAGTGGAGTATCCTTATCTTTTCCAGGGGTCAACGGTTCTTACAGGGTACTACCACCCTTAAAATGCACAAATCTTCCATAGACCATATTTCTCATATCCTCAAAATGGTCAAAATCCTTCTTCATAGAGTAACAACTCATAGAATCCATATCAATACCAACGAGGCTAACTTTATTAATTCTCAAATCATTACATGCCTCAACTCAATACCTCTATATTAAAAGAAAATGTTCTTACTACCACTACTCCATTTCTTTTGTTGCAAACTCAACTATCTAGCACAAGTTTCCTTCTCCTTGGGGCATTCTCTAGCAAAGTGCCCTGCTCCATTACAACAGAAACATATTACTTCGGGCAAGTTTCGAGGTTTCCTTGTGATTATATAGCCTAGTTGGGTCCTTGGCTCCATTTGTGGGCAATTGCTGAGGTAGTGCCCTGACTCCTTGCATTTGTAACAGATGATATGACTCAGGTTCCTCCTGGGCTCCAATCGGTTTCTTTTCCTGGACCTTTCCATTCCAATCATGGCTTCTATTTCCCGTGGGTCATATTCTACTTCCTCTGTCGGGAATTCTACTAGATTCCCGTTCATACAATTCTGGGAGATGTGTCCTTCTTCTCCACATGAATAGCAAGACTTGGTGCAGGGTTTAATTGGTTCTTCTCTGGGTGTGTCCTCCACCTCTTTCTTCATCACAGGTTCTTCTAAACCTTCCATGGGGGCTCCTTTCATTGCTTCTTCCTTCTGCTGGATGGTTCTTTGTACCAAGGGATAAATGTGACACTGAGCAGGGTAGTGGGTAGTCCCTTCACACAAGAAACAAGTGATCTGCCTAGCTGGGCATTCTTCAACTGGGTGACTTCCTTCACAATTAGGGCATTCATCCTTGTGTTCCTTATGGGTGTGCCCGATTTCTCCACAAATCTTGCATGCACAAGGTTTCTTCATATCCTTTCCATAAGGCTTCAACTTCTGGGACACAAACTGAGACTTTAGCAAGGTCAACTTAAATTCTTTCCAAGTGGTTACTCCTTGCCATCCATTGATGGTTTGGTACATCCTCCACCAAGTAGCAGCACCTCTTTCAAAGCATTGAAGGGCATACTGGGCCATATCCTTTCCGACTATAGGGTTGTTCTCCATATGATCCTCCATGTTCTGAATCCATCGGTCTGTCTCCAATTGACTCATCGGTCCAGAAAATACAAGCTCATCTCCATTCATCCTCTATTGGGTCCATGGGTTTTGGGGTGAGATAAGAGATATCAAGAGAGGGATGCACACAATGCAAGCAACAGTTTTGAAAAGACAGATTTTTTTGTTGTGGCTGTCGAGAAAACATCAAACAAATGACAGCTCACAAGCATCGCATCTAACGTAGGTATATAACAGGGGTTTGGTCTTCTAAAGGTCAATGAATCTTCAACGTCTCCAAACTCTTCAAGTCTTTGTTCATGCCTCCAATGGCTTCTTCCAATCGTGCTTGTCCTGCTCAAGTTCTTTTGCCAGATCATCTCTGTTGACGCGAAGTCTCTCGCGACGTCCTTCAATATTTCTGGAGTTACGTTCCAACTGCCGGTTTCAACATCCTTGACATGATCCATGATCCTACTGTCCTTCAGTTACTGTCAAATCTCCGGTATCTCGATGTTTTGCTCCTTCATCTTGTCTACTTTCAGCTTCTGGGTCCTGAGTTCTTCACCAATTGCCTTATTGTCAAATATTGCTTCTTGTAGGTCCATCTTAACTTCCTGATGTAACACTCCAGATCCTGGTGAATACACCAGCTAAGGTTAACACTCCAACGTTTGCAGATAGATGCTCCATCAGCGTTCTACCATTCAATTTTTCCATGCATCTGCACGCTTAACTCCGCA
>NW_021242436.1:0-1321 GCF_002162155.2 Triticum dicoccoides | reverse complement strand
ATCCATTTATTCTCGATGACTTGCCGATAATCGGGCAAGTCAACCAAAGTCCATACTTTGTTCTCATACATGGATCCCATCTCAGATTTCATGGCCTCAAGCCATTTTGCGGAATCTGGGCTCATCATTGCTTCCTCATAGTTCGTAGGTTCATCATGGTCAAGTAACATGACTTCCAGAATAGGATTAGCATACCACTCTGGTGCGGATCTTATTCTGCTTGACCTACGAGGTTCGGTAGTAACTTGATCTGAAATTTCATGATCAATATCATTAGCTTCCTCTCTGATTGGTGTAGTTGTCAGAGGAACCGGTTTCTGTGATGAACTACTTTCCAATAAGGGAGCATGTACAGTTACCTCATCAAGTTCTACTTTCCTCCCACTCACTTCTTTCGAGAGAAACTCCTTCTCTAGAAAGGATCCGAATTTAGCAACATAAGTCTTGCCTTTAGATCTGTGATAGAAGGTGTACCCAATAGTCTCTTTTGGGTATCCTATGAAGACACCTTTCTCCGATTTGGGTTCGAGCTTATCTGGTTGAAGTTTCTTCACATAAGCATCGCAGCCCCAAACTTTAAGAAACGATAAATTTGGTTTCTTGCCAAACCACAGCTCATAAGGCGTCGTCTCGATGGATTTTGATGGTGCCCTATTTAACGTGAATGCGGCTGTCTCTAAAGCGTAACCCCAAAACGATAGCGGTAAATCAGTAGGAGACATCATAGATCGCACCATATCTAGTAAAGTACGATTACGACGTTCGGACACACCATTACGCTGTTGGGGAATGTAGTAATTTCAAAAAAATTCCTACGCACACGCAAGATCATGGTGATGGCATGGCAACGAGAGGGGAGAGTGTTGTCCACGTACCCTCGTAGACCGTAAGCGGAAGCGTTATCACAACGCGGTTGATGTAGTCGTACGTCTTCACGACTTGACCGATCCAAGCGCCGAACGTACGGCACCTCCGTGTTCAGCACACGTTCAGCTCGATGACGTTCCCCGGGCTCCAATCCAGCAAAGCGTCAGGGATGAGTTCCGTCAGCACGACGGCGTGATGACGATGATGATGTTCTACCGGCGCAGGGCTTCGTCTAAACTCCGCGACGATATGACCGAGGTGGAATATGGTGGAGGGGGGCACCGCACACGGCTAAGGAACGATCCGTAGATCAACTTGTGTGTCTATGGGGTGCCCCCTCCTCCGTATATAAAGGGGGAGAGGAGGAGGGGGCTGGCCAAGAGGGGAGGCGTGCCCTAGGGGGGGCAAACCTACTCCAAGTAGGTTTGGCCCCCCTTTCCTATTAGGAGTAGGA
>NW_021242435.1:0-624 GCF_002162155.2 Triticum dicoccoides | reverse complement strand
CCCCCCCCCCAGTCACTTTGGACGGTTAGGATTTTTCTATCAAGATGTATTTCAACAAGTTTTTGGAACTATTGGAAAACAGAGAAAACTTCAGATTTGTACTTAAGCAAATAAATCCAAGTAAACTTGTTGTAGTCATCGATGAAACTGACATAATATTTCTTTCTATCAAAAGAATCTCTGGCATGACCCCATGCATCACTGAAAAGAAGCTCTAAAGGAGCATGAGACACACTAGTTGACTTAGGATAAGGGAGTTGATGACTCTTAGCACATTGACAAGCTTCACGCAGAGAATCACTAACTTGGCTATCTGACAATGAGAGATTGCCTTTATTAACTACTTTCTTGACTATGATCGACGACGGATGTCCTAATCGTCGATGCCACCTTGCCAAGGAGGGCTTGATGACGGAGTAGACTCGACGACGCTTGCGACTAAGTGCTCCGGATGTGATGGGGTAGAGCCCTCCAATGCATCTACCGTGATGGAGGAGTTCCCTCGTTGCCCGATCCTTTATAAAAAAAAGTAACGAGGGTGAGTTTCAAAGAATACATTGTTATCGGTGGCTAAACGAGACATAGACGCAAGGTTCTTGCCGGCTTGTGGAACATGAAGGACAT
>NW_021242434.1:0-1825 GCF_002162155.2 Triticum dicoccoides | reverse complement strand
ATATAGACGTATTTTAGAGTACAGATTCACTCATTTTGCTTCGTATGTAGTACATATTGAAATCTCTAAAAAGTCTTATATTTTGGAACGGAGGGAGTATTCTGCATGGCTAACGAGAAGAAAATCTTATGCTTGAGTCTACTACAAATCTTCCAGATTAACTTGAAAACTTTTGGAGCCTCAAAAACTCCCATCAGGTGTTTATACATTTTTAAAAAGGAGAATTTGGCATCCATTCTATTGCGGTGCCATCTGTCCTTACTATTCTGATCAACCACTGGGATTATGCTTGGGACTTGAAGAAATTGATTATAGGCTGGATTAGACAAAGGCATATGAAAATTATCAGGCCAATCATTTCTTGCACTAAAATTTGGCAAAGATTCTTTTTCATTTCTAGCAAAAGAATGCAAGTCAGGGAATTTCTAAAGCAACGACAAGTTAGGCCATTTATACTGCCAGAAAAGACTTGTGTCCACTTGTCCCACAGACCATGAGGCAAAATATCTTAAAGAGGGCAGGAGCAATGCATGTGGACATAACCATCCAAGAGAAGATAACCATGTTTTTTTCTTTCCGAGTGAATAGGTGGAGAGTCATTTCAGCCTTAGGCTTATATTAGAGTCACATATCTAACCATGTAGTTAGGATTTAATGTTTAACCTTTTTCTTGGATTAGCGTAGAGACATGAAAGGATATACTAATAAAGTAATTAGTATATGTAAGGCTTAATATATTCTAGGTTATTTTGCACTAATTAATAAATATAAATTAATTTAAGAGGGGAACTGATATGGATACAACAATAGTGTTTATGGATATGGATAGTGATACCACAAAAGGAAGAATACGGTAATATGCAGATACCTTAATTTAATTCATATGTGCTCCATGATGTTGTAACAATTGGATGGAACTCTTTGTAACTCACGATAATGCAACTTGACTATCCTTTTAGAGTCAAGTAAATCATGATTGCTATCTGTTGGCTAACTTGTTTCCACTATAGTGCTTTGTGTTCCCCTTTTCTGGCACATCTTTTTAGACAAAAAGCTCTAGATGAACCCGACTTTGATTTAACGAAGCCATCAACCAGACAGGAAATACAACAGACCTTGGCAACACAATGGTGGCAACACAATGGCTGAACCGATACAATGGGGTTTACTGGAGAGAAAACACAACTACAACCATTACAGGCAAGCACCCATGAAAAGGAACAGAAGAGAGCACACCTAGCAAAAGATGAAGCACTCCATGCTTGGCACTGAAGAAATCATAGCCGAAGCAGCCAAGGAAGACATGATCGACCATCCTAGGGGAACTATTCTCCATGTGGCACCTTGGGACTAGAGGAAGCACAAGACCTTCTATCTCTACCACTTAAGGGGGGCCCTACCCCTCGTCATGGAACGAAAGGCGACGCTCTGTTGGGATTAGAAGGATGCCGGACTCGCAGTGTGAAGTAGCCCTAGAGCGACCACCTAGACTTGGGATATACCTTGCCAACAACTCGCCGCTGTCCAAGAACAACCAAAAGGAGATGGAAAGCTATCGGGGATAGCCGCCGAAGAAGGAGGCAACAGGGAACCGAGATGACACGAAGAACATCAAGGGATCAGAGAAACCGGCCACAAAGAAATTCGTAGGAGGCCTTGGCTTCCACCGTGCCACTGTCACCAGGAAGGGGAACCCTATCCCCTTATGCCAGGATCGAAGATGTTGGAATGATGAAACCGAGTAACACAAAACGTCATTAGAGAACACCAACATGAAGGATGTTTCTGTCCCATCTCTCTCTCTCCCTCTCTCTCTCTCTCTCTC
>NW_021242433.1:0-1173 GCF_002162155.2 Triticum dicoccoides | reverse complement strand
GGGCTTAAGAGGATGAGTGTGCAATGTGTGTCACTGCACAGAACACGGAATTTTAGAAAAAAAAAGAACGATCGAAATATAATAAATCATATGTTACGGGGCGGTTAAGGGATGACTTACTCGGGAAAGTAAGGCACAAGGAAGTTATCCTTATCTGCGTTTGCCAGAATGACGCCTTCGAGGTGTGAACTCGCAACTTGGCGGTCCCCAGCGCTGCTCAAGTGCTTGGCACACATGTAGAAGGGGTCGACTATCACGATGTCCGGGGTATTGTCTCTAATGATCCGCATCTGCATGCTCAGCGAAAACAGCCGAACGAAGGTGTAGTGCAACGGATTAAGGTTAAACATAGCAAAGATGTCATCAAACCGCAGGACGATCATACCCCCGATGTCGCTATCCACAAAGCCCTTGCTCTCTGGCACCTTGGCCACGAAAACCGGGTATGCCACATCCTTCTCTCTGAGACGCCGCTTCTCCAAAATCAGAACACTGTCGTGCAGACTCCGCATAGCACTGGTTGTAGCATTCAGCATATTTGGCGGTAGCATCGCCCTACCCGCCACATGCACCCTCCTCGAGATATCCTTAGGTGAAGGTGGCCCGTCCTGAGCACGGATTGAACTCGGTGCCGGCTGGCCCGCACCGGCGCCCTTGTTAGTCTCTCGTTTCCGGCCCTTCTTCTTGATCTCCTGTAATGGGACCGAGTTCTGCTCACAGACCGCCTTCTTCAGCGTGTTGGGGCTGATAATATTTCGTGCCTCAGCTATCTGAGGCTCGGTGAAGGCGGGAGCTGGAGGCGTGTCCTGAGAACTGAACGCCAGACGACGCTTGTTGCAATTGGATTTCTCCGCCGTACCAGCTAGATCGCGGTGGCTTGGTTGGGTTCTTGAGAAAGAGGCCCGCAGAACTTGTCAGCGTACCCATGTTCGGCAAAGTACTTATCAACTTTGGTAAATGTACCGTCATCGTTGTCGTCGCCGTCCGGATCCTGTGCCATAGGGCTGTCCGGATCCTGTGCCATAGGGATGTCCGGCAGGTCCGGTAGCGTTGCGGCGTTCTTGCCATGGCTTGGCGCCGGCACGACTGGCGGTCTTGTCTGTGGGGTGGTGTCCCCCGCCCCCAAACGAATCTGGCTCTTCGGCCATAGCAGGGGCCAGTTTACGCAGGTGC
>NW_021242432.1:0-400 GCF_002162155.2 Triticum dicoccoides | reverse complement strand
GGTAATATAATAGCATGGAACAATCCAAAATTATAGATACGTTGGAGACTTATCAAGCATCCCCAAGCTTAATTCCTGCTCGTCCTCGAGTAGGTAAATGATAAAAACAAAATTTTTGATGTGGAATGCTACCTAGCATAATTCTCAATGTATTTTTCTTTAATGTGGCATGAATGTTCAGATCCAAATGATTCAAGATAAAAGCTTATAAAACATAAAAATAATAATACTTCGAAGCATACTAACAAATAATCATGTCCTATCAAAATAGCATAGCCAAAGAAAGCTTATCCCTACAAAATCATATAGTTAGGCCATGCTTCATTTTCATTACACAAATTACTCCCATCATGTACAACCCTGATGACGAGCCGAGCAATTGGTTCATACTTTTTAATGC
>NW_021242431.1:0-1443 GCF_002162155.2 Triticum dicoccoides | reverse complement strand
TATTTACCCTTCATAAGGACCCTGTTCATCGATTCCGCTCCAACTAAAGTGGGAGAGACAGACACCCGCCAGCCACCTTATGCAACTAGTGCATGTTAGTCGGTGGAACCGGTCTCACGTAAGCGTACGTGTAAGGTTGGTCCGGGCCGCTTCATCCCACAATACCGCTGAAGCAAGAAAGGACTAGTAACGGCAAGAAAGTTGACAAATCTACGCCCACAACAAATTGTGTTCTACTCGCGCAAGAAGAACTACGCATAGACCTAGCTCATGATGCCACTGTTGGGGAACGTTGCAGAAAACAAAAATTTTCCTACTCGTTTCACCAAGATCATCTAGGAGTTCATCTAGCAACGAGTGATTAGATGCATCTACATACCTTTGTAGATCGCGAGCGGAAGCGTTCAAAAGAACGGTGATGATGTAGTCGTACTCGACGTGATCCAAATCACCGATGACCAGCGCCAAACGGACGGCACCTCCGCGTTCAACACACGTACGGAACAGCCACGTCTCCTCTTCTTGATCCAGCAAGGGAGGGAGGAGAGGTTGAGGGAGATGGCACCAGCAGCAGCACGACGGCGTGGTGTTGATGGAGCTGCAGTACTCCGGCAGAGCTTCGCTAAGCACTATGGAGGTGGAGGAGGTGTTGAGGAGGGAGAAGGAGGCAACCAAAGGCCAGGGCGTTCAGGTATGAAGTCCCTCCTCTCCCCCCACTATATATAGGGGTGCCAAGGGGGGTGGCCGGCCCTAGGAGATCCAATCTCCTAGGGGGTGCAGCGGCCAAGGGGGGGTTTCCCTCCCCCCCAAGGCACCTAGGAGGTGCCTTACCCTCCTAGGACTCTTGCCCCCTTGAACCCTAGGCGCATGGGCCTATGTGGGGCTGGTGCCCTTGGCCCATTAGGCCAAGGCGCACCCCCTTACAGCCCATGTGGCCCCCCGGGGCAGGTGGACCCACCCGGTGGACCCCCGGGACCCTTCCGGTGGTCCCGGTACAATACCGATAACCCCGAAACTTGTCCCGATGTCTGAAACAGGACTTCCCATATATAAATCTTTACCTCCGGACCATTCCGGAACTCCTCGTGATGTCCGGGATCTCATCCGGGACTCCGAACAACATTCGGGTTACTGCATATACATATCCCTACAACCCTAGCGTAACCGAACCTTAAGTGTGTAGACCCTACGGGTTCGGGAGACAAGCAGACATGACCGAGACGACTCTTCGGTCAATAACCAACAGCGGGATCTGGATACCCATGTTGGCTCCCACATGCTCCACGATGATCTCATCGGATGAACCACGATGTCGAGGATTCAATCAACCCCGTACGCTATTCCCTTTGTCTATCGATATGTTACTTGCCCGAGATTCGATCGTCGGTATCCCAATACCTCGTTCAATCTCGTTACCGGCAAGTCACTTTACTCGTACCGTAA
>NW_021242430.1:0-744 GCF_002162155.2 Triticum dicoccoides | reverse complement strand
AGTATTTTAGAAAATTGATTAGGTCCAATTTTGCAACAAATATATGGTAGGCCCTTCACAAAAAAACCTCTTTTCGGGAACTCGAAAAATGGAAAATGAATTTTCCGTGCAAAGAAAATGAAAACTCCCTTAGGAAACATTGTTTGGAATTCCAAGATGCACCATTGTGCACAATATGAGATCATTTGAATAAACTATGCCATGAATGTGGCTATAAGATTGATCATTTGGCTTGAAAGCCATGAATCTTCACGCATGATAGCTCGTTTCTAAGAAGACTTTTTTAAAATAATTACCGTATAAAAAGTTTGTTATTTTTCATGGGAACTTGTCCACATGTAATGAAACAATGCGAAGGTTTTCCAATTTTTTGATTTTTTTTGAATTTTTTATGCCCATTTCAAAATGCGGTGAAAACGACAGGAATGACTGTTTATAGCTAGTGGTTGAATCTTGGATTTTTTTGGTGTTTCTCTGATTAAATAGATACTTATGTACCTATAAAAGATTTTTTGAAAAATAAAGAGCAAACTACAAGGCAGCTACAGTTCAAATTTGACCCGCTTCCTCCTGAATCAGCCGAAATTTGTCTTTTTCATGAGAGGTGGATCAAAACTTTTTACACCCAACCACTTGGACAATTGGGCATTAAATATGTCCTAGTATTTTATAAAATTGATTAGGTCCAATTTTGCAACAAATATATGGTAGGTCCTTCACAAAAAAACCTCTTTTCGGGCACTC
>NW_021242429.1:0-405 GCF_002162155.2 Triticum dicoccoides | reverse complement strand
ATATTGTTTGCTAGTTCCTTTTGGATATTAGTAACCTTGTGATAGTCCTCGAGGTCCATGGTATATCATTCTTCCTAATACCATGAACCATCCTTGGCGGAAGTTGTTGAACCAAAAGATCACAATAAGAGTGCTCTTGACGAGTTCTCGATTCTATGATGTGACTCTGCCAGTTCTACCTTCTTTACATGGGTTATCCGGAAGAAATATGTTGAACTTGGTTCGACATACTAATCTATGCATCCACAACTCAGAAAGTTAATATGTTCCTTTGAGATGTCCCTCTCTTTAGTTGTATCATGATCTCCGTCTATCACTTGATAGTTAAGAGCATGTCTTGCATTCATGCTCATCGATACCTCTTATTCTTGTGGTCTGTTAAGCCATTCTATTCTGGAATGACTA
>NW_021242428.1:0-571 GCF_002162155.2 Triticum dicoccoides | reverse complement strand
TTTTTTGGCCCGTCACTAACTGAGATTTCAGATACTCTTTCTGTTCAAAATGAAATTGTATTTTTTATGTTTACTCAATGCCAAACCAAGCATATAATACATTTTAGGTTGATAAAAACTTCAACATCTGCAATATAAAATCAATATTGTTAGAAATATCATAAAATATATGTTCAACCCAAAAATATATTTTCATATTGTATAAAGTTTGTATTATAGTTGCTAAGTATTTTTTTCTTGTAAAGTTAATTGTAACAAAGCCCATAACACATGCTAATAGTACGCCCGGAATATAATGCAATTTAGTGGACCTTCCTGCATGAATTCCTAAAATTTCTAGGTTATTATTTTGCAAGTGAGTGCTGCTTGGCTGCACAATTAATTACTGTGGGGGGCTGAGTAGACTAGCTAGTACTACCTCCGATCCAAATTATTTGTCTCCGGTTCGTGTAAATATGAATGTATCCAGATAAAAAGAAATGGTGTCCAAAGATATATGCATATCTCGAAATATTAAGACACATAATTTGTGAGGAGGGAGTACGACTACATCCTACTACTATTTACTCCC
>NW_021242427.1:0-1060 GCF_002162155.2 Triticum dicoccoides | reverse complement strand
TGCTCCGGCGGGAGGATCAGCTTCGACAGGGCATGCGGGGCAGGCGGCCCTGGTGCCGTTGGTGCATCAGGCACTTCCACGCCGCGTGCTACGCTCCGCTGGACATGAGGGCGGTGTTGGCCGCCGCCCTTCGTAACTGGCCGACGACGTCCTCGTAGCTCTTGTCGTCCCGAAACTACTGATGGCCGATAATGTTGCACCGACCGCCCGGGTGGGTGCGGTGCTCCTCCGTCGTGGCGCCGGGGACCAACATCGGGTAGCCGTCCTTGTCGATCCTGCAGTTGTGGGGGAGGTGGCACCATGGCGGCACGAGGAGGCCAAACCGATAGAGCTCCTCCGTCTCTGTCTTGCGGTGGCTCGACGATCAAGAGATGCGGTTCTTTCCGTCGCCTCCCCCACTGAAGCTGCTGCTGCCGTCGTAGAACGCATCATCGGGAGAGGGGCTTGGAGAGCGTTGGGTGTGGACGGCGGGGTGAGGACGACAGGGCCTTTTAGAGCCCACCGGGCGACAGTGCAGGTAGGCAGACTGTCACATCCCTAGCTTCAGGCATTGCTCTAGGTTAGCTTCATGTGTGCATCATGTCTATATTTTTGAAACTTGAATTGAGGAATATTGGAAGCCTCAAAACCCTAAATAAAAGAGGGGCAAAAACCCTAGAAATCTTATTCATTGCTCCAAAAGGCTCTTCTTAAATGTTTGATAATTTTTGGTAAGGGTTCTGGTCCCAACCAAAATATTGAACATTTTTAAGGATTTATTTTTGGGACTTTGAATTTAAATCATAGCTATTTGAATTGGACTTATATCTACTGTTAAATAAATATAGGTCCAATAATTCTGAAATATTTTTGTGGAGCATTGTTTTAATTCTTTTAGCTCCTGAAAATATTGTCAGAAGCAAAATAAATTGAATTGGTTTCAGAACCAAATTCAAAACAAACCTGCAAAATAGAAAACAGAATTAAAAAAAAAGAAAGAGAGAGGGAGAGAGTTTTACCTGGGCCACTTACCTGTAGCCGGCCCAGCTGGCCAGCTCCTCCCGCTGGCCCAGCCCACCCC
>NW_021242426.1:0-2154 GCF_002162155.2 Triticum dicoccoides | reverse complement strand
AGAGGGATGGGAATCTCCGCCCCGCACCTATGCAATCCCTACAATCACGCAGAGGGCAGGAAAAAAGAAGGAAAGTGATCTCAAGCGGATCCCCTCGCTCGCTAACTGCAAGGCCGCGACCCACGCTGTCGCCTGATCCTCCTCCGCCACCGAAGCCGTCGCAGAACCGACGAATGCGCCGGCAGCACCTCCCATCCCCTCTTATCATCTCCCGTCTTCTCATCTTCCCTATCCCTACCCAGAACGAGACCTCGCAAGCCGCCGGATTAGAGGAGAGGAAAATTTGGTATGTTGTCGCAGACTCGATGCATTGCGCCTCCATTACAAATCCTAAATTCGTGGGTATGTTGGATTGCGCCTCCATGACAGTTCGTGCCCTCCATATGCCTGGGTATGTTGGATTTGAGGCACTTGGCTTGGATCTTCCCGAGAACAGCACACGTACGTACAACTGCATGCTAAGCAAGCTACTGATTAATTTTACCGCGTAGACATTGGTCTAAACCTTCTGGACGGCTACATAAGCAAGCACTCAGGCAGCTGGATGGATTCCGGGCGCACAGCTTGCCGTGAACCTCATACGTCTTGGCTTGTCCTACCTTGCTTGGCTGGATTGATTCACTATTTATTTTTTCAATTTGGATTTAAAGGCCAATGGAATGTTTGCATCTGGTGCTATCGATTTTGCAGAAATTGCTGCTCCAACAGGCAGCAGACCAATCATTTGATATTTGACGGACAGCAGTCAGCGGGCGCTTTGAGGAAGCATTGGAGCTGGCAAATAAAAGAATGGTTTAGGTATACCTATTTACAGTTTTCAATTGGTTTAATGCCATCCGTATGTGATTCACTGACCAAGAATGGAAATATTCCTTGCTATTAGAGATTTCTATGGTGGTGCTTCTTTAGGTTCTGCCTGAAGAATGTTGCAGTGCCAATAATCGGTTACACTTTGTAATGGTGATTCCTAATTTGGTCTAACTTTCTAACTATTAGCTACAGTTTACTTCAGTGGTAATGCAGGTATGCAAAGGAAGAATTACTACCTATGGATGATTACTATGAGCGTATGAAATTGTGAGTTGTGTAGGTTTCTTAAGCTAGATGGGTTGTTCTAGCTTGGTGATGGTTAAATTTTTTACGCAATAGCAGTACTAGATTAGTTGTTCTAGCTTCTTTAGGTTGTAACCAATTGAAGGTAATTTGAAGATCGATCCCACAGCTGAGTATATTCCTTTTTTATTAACCCGCAACAGAGTGTGTATAGGGAAAGTATACTTATGTGAATTATTAGTGCTCGCTTTTCTTACTGTACTATATCAGGCTATTCATGTTCAAATTCTTCAGCGTTTTGTACACATGAAAGATACTTCTGTAAATCAATTTTTGGAATTGGCATCGATAAGATGCATATAGATGCATGTATCCTTCTAAAAAATTAACACAAATGCTTCATTTGTTTTGTGAGATCATTCCTTTTTCTTTTGGACAAGTTTTGGAGATTTTTAAGATAGCTTTTTCTGTGGCAAGCTGGACCTGATACTCAAAGGACCTTAAGTTCTAAGCAAAGATGACAATGTGGATGGTCACATTTCAAAGTGTTATTTTCTCAGACACATGTAAGTTTTGTCTCACTGTGTATTAAAAGAATGGGGGGAAAGGTGAGAATCAGTATAAAGTGGGGACGGAGGATCATGCTTTCAAAGTTGGTCAGGTTTCACACTAATACTTATGCATGTGTTTGTGTGTATCATCTTTATAATGGGTGTGATGGATGTTGTAGGTTCATTGGTGACAACCAAGAGCATGCTAAAAAATGGCATCGTCTTGCTTCGTTTCTTCGCCTCAGCTAAAGTGCTTAATCTTGAGAAGATGAGAGATAATTGATAGAGTAGTCCACAAGTGCATTTGTCAAATTCTAGCCAACAAATTGAAAGCACGTCTACCTGATTTTCAGTTCCATTCAATCTTCCTTTTCTTTTTGGATCCAAAGTAGAGGAGATCATGTGACTGGTTGTTGATTGCCCAAACACTATTTCCTCTACAAGAGTGTAAATGTTGTCGATGCTTGTTTCCAACATGCAAGGACATGAGCAAACACATTTTGTGTATCTATCTAAATCTCATATGCTATGAAGGTTTTCAAGTGCAGAG
>NW_021242425.1:0-534 GCF_002162155.2 Triticum dicoccoides | reverse complement strand
TCGTCTCGGCGTCCGTCGTCGCTACCGCGATGACATCCTCCTCGACTCGCGTTACGCTAAGACAGGGTGGCACTGGTGTCACGTGCTCGTCTCGGCGTCCGTCGTCGCTACCGCGACGATGTCCGCCTCGACTCGCGTTACGCTAAGACAGGGTGGCGCTGGTATCACCTGCTCGTCTCGGCGTCCGTTGTTGCTACCGAGACGATGTCCGCCTCGACTCGCGTTACGCTAAGACAGGGTGGCACCGGTGTCACCTGCTCGTCTCAGCGTCCGTCGTTGTTACAGCGACGATGTCCACCTCGACTCGCGTTACGCTAAGACAGGGTGGCAGTGGTGTCACATGCTCGTCTCGGCGTCCGTCGTCGCTACCGCGACGACGTACGCCTCAACTCGCGTTACGCTAAGACAGGGTGGCACTGGTGTCACGTGCTCGTCTCGGTGTCCGTCGTCGCTACACTAAGACAGGGTGGCGTTGGTCTCACGTGCTTATCTCGGCGTCCGTCATTGCTACCGCGATGACGTCCGCCTCGACTC
>NW_021242424.1:0-493 GCF_002162155.2 Triticum dicoccoides | reverse complement strand
CGACGACTCACTCCGTCCCCGCCGGCAAGTAGACCACCAGAAGGACCGCCTTGATCTTGCGGATCCATCCCTGTCCTTGGATCCCCGTGGGATGCCTCCGTTCGCCGGCGGCGATCACCGGAGGTCCGTCTCTGTTCGGTCGAACGAAACGGCGCGCGCGTGGACTGGTCAAACCTGACCAGTGGGCCAGGCGGGCCCACCGTCAGTGACCCTGCGCCGGTCCACGCTGGATAAGTGAAGGCGTATTCCCAGAGTACGTCTTCGACGTGTATTTATCCGAAGCGTTTTCCTTTTCTATTTTATTTTTTTAAACAGATTTTGACCACAGCTTTGACTGGCTATCACTTTTTAATGATAACTCCAAATGAATTGATTCCTTTTCCTACCTCTCTCAAATTTAACCTAGTTATTTTTAAGATTTATTTGAAAAAATTTCAAACAACTTCTTTGTGCTGTTTTGAATTTGTGTGTTAATTCAAATTTATTTAAAATA
>NW_021242423.1:0-912 GCF_002162155.2 Triticum dicoccoides | reverse complement strand
GTCGGCCGTAGATCGAGTCTTGTTCCAGTAACCCCCATACTTGTTTCGTACTACCACTCGTCTCTACAGCAAGTAGAGTACGGTTCAGTAAGTTGTCAACCTCTTTCTAGCACACACCGTACAGAGAGGCCATGGTGGAAGATACTGGTTGTAACTGGTAGGCAGGCCACCTGGTCCGGGAGCATGGGTGTTTCCGGTTGGGACCGAGAGGGGAGGCCACCCCTTAGAGCGCGCGATACAAATTTGATCCCATGCTACGCGAGGTTGTAGCCTCCCCACTTAGAGTTTGCTTAACAGGTGTCGTGGGTGATTCCAGACACGTGTGTGATAAGCTGGTGTGTGCAAGTTAGGTGTGTTTTCAACAAAAAGACCGTAGATGGAATTAGTCCTGATGGACTAAAGAAATCCGTTACTCGTGGGTAAAGAGTACACCCTCTGCAGAGAATAAACCTATTCGAATAGCCGTGTCCATGGTTAAGGATTACAGTCTGGGATGGGTCAAGCATCAGTCTTTGTGTCGGTCTTCGGAGGTGAAACTGTTAACCAGAAAAATGGAATTACTACCCGTGACGTGTGATATCTGTGATGATTATTATTATTGTTGACTAACCCATGATATTATTGATATTACCGAATATCTCTGGGATGGTTCTACCTCCGGGATATTCATCATGATTATTTCTTTTAAAGTCCTTTACGTGGCGTCGCTCAGATGCCCGACTGTGGCATTTCTTTTAAAGCCCTTTATGTGGCGTCGCTCAGACGCCCGACTGTGGCATTTCTTTTAAAGCCCTTTACGTGGCGTCGCTCAGACGCCCGACTGTGGCATTTCTTTTAAAGCCCTTTACGTGGCGTCGCTCAGACGCCCGACTGTGGCATTTCTTTTAAAGCCCTTTATGTGGCGTCGCTCAG
>NW_021242422.1:0-1877 GCF_002162155.2 Triticum dicoccoides | reverse complement strand
AGACTGGTCACTGGAAGCGGAACTGCCCCAAGTATTTGGCGGATAAGAAGGATGGCAAGGTGAACAAAGGTATATGTGATATACATGTTATTGATGTATACCTTACTAATGCTCGCAGTAGCACCTGGGTATTTGATACTGGTTCTGTTGCTAATATTTGCAACTCAAAACAGGGACTACGGATTAAGCGAAGATTGGCTAAGGACGAGGTGACGATGCGCGTGGGAAATGGTTCCAAAGTCGATGTGATCGCAGTCGGCACGCTACCTCTACATCTACCTTCGGGATTAGTATTAGACCTAAATAATTGTTATTTGGTGCCAGCGTTAAGCATGAACATTATATCTGGATCTTGTTTGATGCGAGACGGTTATTCATTTAAATCAGAGAATAATGGTTGTTCTATTTATATGAGTAATATCTTTTATGGTCATGCACCCTTAAAGAGTGGTCTATTCTTATTAAATCTCGATAGTAGTGACACACATATTCATAATGTTGAAGGCAAAAGATGCAGAGTTGATAATGATAGTGCAACTTATTTGTGGCACTGCCGTTTGGGTCATATCGGTGTAAAGCGCATGAAGAAACTCCATAATGATGGGCTTTTGGAACCACTTGATTATGAATCACTTGGTACTTGCGAATCGTGCCTTATGGGTAAGATGACAAAAACACCGTTCTCCGGTACTATGGAGAGAGCAACAGATTTGTTGGAAATCATACATACAGATGTATGTGGTCCGATGAATGTTGAGGCTCGTGGCGGATATCGTTATTTTCTCACCTTCAAAGATGACTTAAGCAGATATGGGTATATCTACTTAATGAAACATAAGTCTGAAACATTTGAAAAGTACAAAGAATTTCAGAGTGAAGTTGAAAATCATCGTAACAAGAAAATAAAATTCCTACGATCTGATCGTGGAGGAGAATATTTGAGTTACGAGTTTGGTGTACATTTGAAACAATGTGGAATAGTTTCGCAACTCACGCCACCCGGAACACCACAGCGTAATGATGTGTCCGAACGTCGTAATCGTACTTTACTAGATATGGTGCGATCTATGATGTCTCTTACTGATTTACCGCTATCGTTTTGGGGATATGCTCTAGAGACGGCTGCATTCATGTTAAATAGGGTACCATCAAAATCCATTGAGACGACGCCTTATGAACTGTGGTTTGGCAAGAAACCAAAGTTGTCGTTTCTGAAAGTTTGGGGCTGTGATGCTTATGTGAAAAAGCTTCAACCTGATAAGCTCGAACCCAAATCGGAGAAATGTGTCTTCATAGGATATCCAAAGGAAACTATTGGATACACCTTCTATCACAGATCCGAAGGCAAGACTTTTGTTGCTAAATTTGGAAACTTTCTAGAGAAGGAGTTTCTCTCGAAAGAAGTGAGTGGGAGGAAAGTGGAACTTGACGAGGTAATTGTACCTGCTCCCTTATTGGAAAGTAGTACATCACAAAAACCAGTTTCTGTGACAACTACACCAATTAGTGAGGAAGCTAATGATAATGATCATGAAACTTCAGAACAAGATACTACTGAACCTCGTAGATCAACCAGAGTAAGATCCGCGCCAGAGTGGTACGGTAATCCTGTTCTGGAAGTCATGCTACTAGATCATGATGAACCTACGAACTATGAAGAAGCGATGGTGAGCCCAGATTCCGCAAAATGGCTTGAAGCCATGAAATCTGAGATGGGATCCATGTATGAGAACAAAGTATGGACTTTGGTTGACTTGCCCAATGATCGGCAAGTGATTGAGAATAAATGGATCTTCAAGAAGAAGACTGACGCTGACGGTAATATTACTGTCTACAAAGCTTCACTTGTCGCAAAAGGTTTTCGGCAAGTTCAAGGG
>NW_021242421.1:0-968 GCF_002162155.2 Triticum dicoccoides | reverse complement strand
CCACCGCTTCGAATCCGTATCCATATACCACCACAGTTGTCATATACCACCACCGCTGCCATCTACCACCATATATCCACCACCAATCCGAGTTCTTGTCATATTAGGTTTGTTTTCGAGATCCATCTAGATTCCGATTCGTGTTTCCTTGCCGGAGTAGGTTTCGGAAAAAAAAAATTGGTCGAAAAAAGAGTCGGGAAACCACGCTCCGTTTAGGCCCAAAAATTTTCGAAAACGCATTTTTCGAAAAAATTTCTGGCTATCCTATTTTTAGGTGTTTCTGAGTGTTTTGAGACAGGTGCCATTATAGGAAGTTTTTTTTCACCCGTTTCCAGTTTTTGGGTCCGGGCAGTCAAAAAAAAATTGGTCGAAAAAATTTCGTGCCCATCCTGTCAGTTTGAGCTAGGAAGAGTTTTGAGACACTCGCCATTACAGTGATTTTTCGCAAAAAAAAAGAAGCGCAAAAGAAAAAGAGCGCAAAAAAAAAAGAGCGAAAAAAAATAAATAAATTCCAGAGTGTGCTTTTCCCTTGTTTACGTGCCGCGCCGTGATTTTGTTGGTGTTCTAGGCTCGCGTCTCTAGCACAGTCTAGCCTAGGACCAGCACAGTACCGTCGTTGAGCGTTTATTCAACTTTGCATCTCTGAATTGATTATTGCTGACCCTTTTTGCTACCATATTATAAGCCTTCCCAGCTCCACATACATCTACGTCGTGCGTTTGACTCTCCCTGGTAATCGCTCTATCCAAGCTTTGAGAGTTTTTGACTACAACGGTTGCCGATCACCGCCTGCTGCTGGGTAAGAACTGGTAAGAATTTGAGATTTGCTTGACGGATTTGTGACACCCACCACCACCTCTTGTTAGTAGTCTGTAGGATCATATTCTTGTGTGTTTCTATTGCTGCTAACCATGCCAGGATCACAAGCCGACGAGACTGACTGGGAGAACATGACGAATAAGGATTTG
>NW_021242420.1:0-1040 GCF_002162155.2 Triticum dicoccoides | reverse complement strand
CCAGTTGCATCTCTGTTGTGCAAAATCTCTGATAGTGGAGCGTCGCTGACGACTGTGATGGAATGATCAGAAAAATAATGAGCAACCTTCTTTGTGGTCATGTATATTCCATACACAAGCTTCTGATAATGAGGATATCTCTGCTTGGATGGAGTCAAGACTTCAGACAAATAATACACTGGGCGCTGAACTTTGAGAGCTTTTCCTTCTTCTTCCCGCTCGACCGTAAGCACAGTACTGACGACTTGTCCTGTGGCTGCGATATAGAGCAACAGAGGCTCTTTGCTGATTGGAGCAGCAAGCACCGGCTGGGTGGAGAGCAGAGCTTTTAGCTCGGCAAACGCTGCATCAGCTTCTGGAGTCCACTCGAACTTGTCTGTCTTCTTCATCAGTCGGTAAAGAGGCAATGCCTTTTCACCGAGTCGTGAGATGAATCGACTTAATGCGGCCAAGCATCCAGTAAGCTTTTGGACATCGTGCACTCGCACAGGGCATTTCATTCGGAGAATAGTGCCAATCTTCTCTGGATTAGCGTCGATTCCCCGTTCGAAAACGAGAAAACCGAGTAACTTGCCACCAGGAACTCCAAATGTGCACTTTGATGGATTGAGCTTGATATCATATCTTCTGAGGTTGGCAAATGTTTCGGCGAGATCAGCGAGCAGGTCGGAACCTTTTCGTGACTTGACAACGATATCATCCATATATGCTTCCACATTCCGACTGATTTGAGTGAGTAGACACTTCTGAATCATTCGCATAAATGTGGCTCCGGCATTCTTGAGGCCGAATGGCATGGTGATATAGCAGAAGCACCCGAATGGAGTGATGAAAGCTGTTTTTACCTCGTCGGGTCCGTACAGACGGATCTGGTGGTACCCGGAGTAGGCATCTAGAAAAGACAGTCTCTCGCATCCCGCGGTCGAGTCAACAATTTGATCTATGCGAGGGAGAGGAAAATGATCTTTCGGGCAGGCCCGGTTGATGTGCTTGAAATCAATGCACATTCGGAGCGACTTGTCCTTCTTAGGAACCATGAC
>NW_021242419.1:0-1331 GCF_002162155.2 Triticum dicoccoides | reverse complement strand
TTTCCATAATATACAATTCTTTTAGATTTTATGGATGATTTTAAAGAAACTAGTGGTCCACATTGTATTTTGAAGGCCATGTATGTGTCCTAAACGGCAGGTTTTAGAGTATCAGAGGAAGTGGTTCCTGATTTATGACATTGTCATTATCTAGAGATCATGAGCTAAGACCATCTGTCATGTTTGTGTTTCTACCTTAAAATGGTGGTAGGATGAAGCAGTACCTTAAATCTTTTTCACTTTGCAGTGTCATGTACATACTTTGCAACGAGGAACCTCTCTGGATGAGTAAATATCTTTCTGTTGGTGGTCATCTTGAGTACAAAGGTTCTTGGAAGAAAACAACATTGTCTAGGTATATGACCATTCTATATTGTCGTGTTACATTCTGTATTTGAAAATAATCCTAAACTGACTGAAAAGGTTAGACACTGATTCTTTCGTTTTCAGGCTTAGTCTTTGCTCCGGAAATAGTGAGCTTGAGCAGAAGGCTCGTCATTTTGATGGTATGGTACATCTACTTTATGTTTGTTCTATCTGCCTTGTTTATCTCCCTATTCATACTTATTTTCATGCAGGATTCAATTCCTTGTTCTTATACAGGAGATGGTATAGATGTTTTACTACTTTGAGTAATTATTCCTTTGACAATGGACATGTGGAAAGAAAGGATGACCTTTCTTTGGATCATTTCCATTCTCAGTATGATGGAAAAGGCCCAGTAAGAATTGAATTATCTTTTGCTTTTAATTCAGATTTACAACATGTGGATTTTCTACATTATTGTTTTGCAATGATGTTTTTCTGAAATCATACTGATGGTATTGCACAACTAGGTTTTGCTTGGTAAGCTGGCTGAAACCTGGCCAGCAAGGACTAAATGGGCAATTCAGCAGCTGGTGCATGATTATGGTGAAGTTACATTTAGGATATCACAAAGAAGCCCTAAGAAGATAATAATGAAACTGAAAGACTATGTTTCTTACATGGAACTCCAGCATGATGAAGATCCTCTTTATATATTTGATGATAAGGTAATCATCACTTCATTCCATTTACTACTAAAGTTATGAAAGAAAAAGAAACTTATTTCAGGAAATTGTTACAGTTTGGAGAAACAACACCAGCACTATTGGAAGATTACAGAGTACCTCATTTATTTCAAGAAGATCTTTTTGGTGTCTTGGATTATGAACAAAGACCTGCTTTCAGATGGCTTATTATTGGACCAGAAAGATCAGGTGCCTCTTGGCATGTTGATCCAGGGTTAACCAGTGCGTGGAATACTCTTCTTTGTGGCCGAAAAAGGTTGGATCATGTGTTATATATAT
>NW_021242418.1:0-410 GCF_002162155.2 Triticum dicoccoides | reverse complement strand
CTCCCCCGGCCCGCTCCACCGCGGCCGCTGACACCCCGCACCCTCCCCCGCTTTTTGATAATATTTTCAAATAACAAATTTGATGATATTTTCAAATAACAAATTTGATGATATTTTCAATTAAAAATAAAAAACAAAGTTGATGATATTCAAAAAACAAATTTGATGATATTTGATGATATATTTTGTTCTAGTCCTCATGAAAATAACAAATTTGATAAAAAAACAAATTATTAGATGCAACAAGAAATAATGAAAAAAAGAAGTTACTAATGGCGCACCAGAGGAGGGAGCGCCATTGCTATCAGAAAAAAAGTTACTAATGGCGCACCGGAGAATGGTGCGCCATTGCTATGAGTGTTTTTATGGCGCACCCCTCGACGGTGCGCCATTACTAACATTCCCCCCTC
>NW_021242417.1:0-900 GCF_002162155.2 Triticum dicoccoides | reverse complement strand
GCCGGACTGCAGCTAAGCCCCCGAGTGGGAGGATTGCTCACCACTCGGTAAGATTTTACAAACTTAGGCGAGTACTGGACTGCAACTAAGCCTCCGAGTGGGAGAACTTAGGCGAGTGCCGGACTGCAGCTAAGCCCCCGAGTGGAAGGATTGCTCACCACTCGATAGGATTTTACAAACTTAGGCGAGTACTGGACTACAGCTAAGCCTCCGAGTGGGAGAACTTAGGCGAGTGCCAGACTGCAGCTAAGCCCCCGAGTGGGAGGATTGCTCACCACTCGGTAGGATTTTCTTTCGAGCTTAGGCGAAACGGATTCGCGGCTAAGCCTCCCGAGTGAGAGGCTTTCTCATCACTCGGTAGGATTCTCTTTCGAACTTAGGCGAAACGGATTCGCGACTAAGCCTACCCACTGGGGGATTTTGGAGGTAAATAAAAACAACAACAATCGTGCGAGAAGGCTGAAAAGCTCTTGTCTTAGACGAACAAATTACAAAGGTACTTTGTGACGCCCTCGATTCAATTGTACACTAATCATGCACGCAAATGTGTACGACCAAGATCAAGGACTCACGGGAAGATATCACAACACAACTCTAGACACAAATTAAAATAATACAAGCTTTATATTACAAGCCATGGGCCTCGAGGGCTCGAATACATAAGCTCGAATACACAAGAGTCAGCGGAAGCAACAATATCTGAGTACAGACATAAGTTAGACAAGTTTGCCTTAAGAAGGCTAGCACAAAAGCATCTACGATCGAAAAGGCAAGGCCTCCTGCCTGGGAGCCTCCTAACTACTCCTGGTCGTTGGCGTCCTCCACGTAGTAGTAGGCACCCTCGGGGTTGTGGTAGTCGTCGTCAAAGGTGGCGTGTGGATCCTGGGCTCCAACATCTCT
>NW_021242416.1:0-984 GCF_002162155.2 Triticum dicoccoides | reverse complement strand
GTGCTTGTGATCTCCATCTCCGAAGCACCGTCATGATCACCATCGTCACCGGTGCGACACCTTGATCTCCATCGTAGCATCGTTGTCGTCTCGCCAATCTTATGCTTTCACGACTATCACTACCGTTTAGTAATAAAGTTAAGCATTACATCGCGATTGCATTGCATACAATAAAGCGACAACCATATGGCTCCTGCCAGTTGCCGATAACTTGGTTACAAAACATGATCATCTCATACAATAAAATTCAGCATCATGCCTTGACCATATCACATCACAACATGCCCTGCAAAAACAAGTTAGACGTCCTCTACTTTGTTGTTGCAATTTTTTACGTGGCTGCTACGGGCTTAAGTAAGAACCAATCTCACCTACGCATCAAAACCACAACGATAGTTTGTCAAATAGACTCCGTTTTAACCTTCTCAAGGACCGGGCGTAGCCATACTCGGTTCAACTAAAGTTGGAGAGACAGTCGCCCGCAAGCCATCTATGTGCAAAGCACGTCGAGGGAACCGGTCTCGCGTAAGCGTACGCGTAAGGTTGGTCTGGGTCGTCTCGTCCAACAATACCGCCGAACCAAAATATGACATGCTGGTAGGCAGTATGACTTGTATCGTCCACAACTCACTTGTGTTCTACTCGTGCATATAACATCAACATCAATAACCTGGCTCTGATACCACTGTTGGGTTTCGTAGTAATTTCAAAAATTTCCTACGCGCACACAGGATCATGTGATGCATAGCAACGAGAGGAGAGTGTTGTCTACGTACCCAACGCAGACCGACTGCGGAAGCGATGACACGACGTAGAGGAAGTAGTCGTACGTCTTCACGATCCAACCGATCAAGCACCGAAACTACGGCACCTCCGAGTTCGAGCACACGTTCAGCTCGATGACGATCCCCGGACTCCGATCCAGCAAAGTGTCGGGGAAGAGTTTCGTCAGCACGACGGCGTGGTGACGATCTTGATGAACTA
>NW_021242415.1:0-2552 GCF_002162155.2 Triticum dicoccoides | reverse complement strand
AAAAAAACAGCAATTCTGGGCTGGGCCTCCGGTTAATAGGTTAGTCCCTATAATAATATAAAAGTGGAAAAAATAAAGCCCAATATAATCCAAAACAGTAGATAATATAGCATGGAGCAATAAAAAATTATAGATATGTTGGAGACGTATCAATGTTTTGAACATACAGCCAGGTCATCCTACGAATCTCAACTGTCCATACCGGATTTCTAAAAGAAGTGGAGACATGAAAATCAAAGAATGGAAAAAATGTATGGACAGTCGTAAGGAGGTTCTTGGAAGCAAAAGGAAGCGAAGCGCAAGAATTGGAGACATGATGATCTCCATTCTCCATAATGGAGAGTCAGGGTCTATATTGTTTTATGTTATTTACCTTAAAGAGGGTATTTAGGTCCTACCTAATACTGATGATCATGTGCTAAGAACAATTAAGTAGGGTTGGTTCGATGACTATGAGGATGATGATCGTATGACTTGTTATTAATACCGAGTAGAAGTTGTTTGATGATGATTATTAGTAGGACTTGTTATTATGATGATGCATGATGCGAGCATGAAGAGTTATTATATATCAGTGGGTGAAATGAACATTGATTGGATTGAAGTGAAGGCAACATGCATGTGGTGCATGTCGAAAGTAGTACTAATCCAAACTCGATCAAGTTAGGATTAGTATTACTTTCGACATGCACCACATGTTGCCTTCACTTCAATCTAAGCCATGTTTAGGCATAGCAGTAGCGTTGGTAAACCAAGCACGGAGATAAGAGAGGACACTTCTCTCTATTAGCTAGCTAACACCCTAAATTAACCCCCCAAAACCCTCTAAACCACCCCATTTCAAAGAAAAACAAAAACCTCAGCTCCTGCCAGCTGCTGACGCGTGGATGCCTTTTGGTCCCGGTTGGTGCCACCAACCGGGACCAAAGGCCCTCCTACCTGGCCTCGCCGCAGCGGCCACGTGGAGGCCCATCTATCCCGGTTGGTGTAAGAACCGGGACTAAAGGTATAGGGCTTTAGTACCGACCCTTTAGTCCCGGTTCACCAACCGGGACAAATGGGCCTTACGAACCGGGACAAATGGCCCTTTTCTACTGGTGAACATAGCTTTCTCCTCTAGCTCCTTCTTCTTCTTCTCAAGTTCTTCCTCCTCCACTTGTTTCTGTTACACCTTCTTATCCACCCTACCATCCTGCCAATCAAACATCTTGGATACATCATCAACAATCTTGGTGTACTCAATGCAAAGCTTGTCATTTTCCATCTTAACCTTGGCCAACTCCCTTTCATGTTCACTCTTAACCTTGGCCAACTCCTTCTCAAACTTATCCTTGTCAAGTACCCTTCCACAGTTCTGCTCATGGAACATTTCCCATAGCTTGGACAAACATCTCTGAAGAACTAGAGGCCAAGGCCCATCAACCCACTATACAACACCACAATTCACACCATTTGCCTGCATTTGTAAATGTGATAAGTTAGTGCAAGTGGAGTAATAGCTAATTTCAGTGCCATGATTAACTCGAAATTTTCTAACAACGAACATATGATAAGTTATTACAATGCCATGATTAAGTTTGCAAAGTAACAAAAAAACATAAGTGACTTTCATATTAGTAACAAACTACTGCATCATGTGAGGCCAGTGAACATCAATATCTAACCTGGACTGGGCAGCCATAGAAACGCCTTCCTGTTACAGTGCCCTCAAAAGCAACACGCTTAACGGGCCTCATTTGGTGCAGAATGCACTTGGGTTCAGCAAGCTCAAGTTGGCCACAGAAAAGGGGCTCCACAATGGTGTCTGGTTCCTCCTGCAACCAAAAGAACACCGGTTTCAATCACCACTCAATACCACAATCAACTTGCACTGTTCATTAACCCTAAACAATGAAAAATCCCCAAATCAGCATCAACCCTAACACTGTACAGAGATGAACCCTAGGTTAGCTCAATCCCCACCCCCACTAATCAAGAAACATATCACAGAGACAACAACAACACTAAACTAAGCAAGATCCATGGCTGTAGCCTAGGCCTACTAGCATTTAACCCTAACCCTAACCCTAGGTGGCAAAGAAAAACTTACCATAAGTCCCATGTCCATGCTGACGACCTCGCAGTCCTCGTCGGAGCTCGTTTCCTCGTCGTTCCAGGAAGGCATGGCGGCAAGGAGGTCGACGACGACCGACCTCAAAGACGGCGAGCGGCTACGAGCTCGTACTGGAGCAGGGGAGTGGGAGCAGGGGAGAGAGCGAGCAGGGGAGTAAGCGAGCAGCGAGTGGGAGCATGGTGGGATATTTACCCTGGTTCCGACCGGACCAGACCGCACGGGCTGATGGCCGTCAACGGCCGCGCCGTGAGCGCGCGTGGCCACGGGCCCTGACATGTGGGTCCAGGCGGTCAGAAAAACGGTTAAATCGCTAGTCACGGGCGTTTTGAGTTTTTTGAAACAGCGAACCGCGCGACTGCTAGGTTTTTGAGAAAAATTAAAATACGGTAGTTTTTTGGAACCCTAGCCTGTAAACTAGTAGTTTTATGCTATTTACTCT
>NW_021242414.1:0-644 GCF_002162155.2 Triticum dicoccoides | reverse complement strand
TGTTAGCAATTGCCGCATTTTATGATTATGAAATTTGGCAGATGGATGTCAAAACTGCATTCCTGAATGGATTTCTGGAAGAAGAGTTGTATATGATGCAGCCGGAAGGTTTTGTCGATCCAAAGGGAGCTAACAAAGTGTGCAAGCTCCAGCGATCCATTTATGGACTGGTGCAAGCATCTCGGAGTTGGAATAAACGCTTTGATAGTGTGATCAAAGCATTTAGTTTTGTACAGACTTTTGGAGAAGCCTGTATTTACAAGAAAGTGAGTGGGAGCTCTGTAGCATTTCTGATATTATATGTGGATGACATATTGCTAATCGGAAATGATATAGAATTTCTGGATAGCATAAAGGGATACTTGAATAAGAGTTTTTCAACGAAAGACCTCGGTGAAGCTGCTTACATATTGGGCATTAAGATCTATAGAGATAGATCAAGACGCTTAATTGGACTTTCACAAAGCACATACCTTGACAAAGTTTTGAAGAAGTTCAAAATGGATCAAGCAAAGAAAGGATTCTTGCCTGTGTTACAAGGTGTGAAGTTGAGTAAGACTCAATGCCCGACCACTGCAGAAGATAGAGAGAAAATGAAAGATGTTCCCTATACTTCAGCCATAGGCTCTATCATGTATGCAATG
>NW_021242413.1:0-1090 GCF_002162155.2 Triticum dicoccoides | reverse complement strand
AGCCGAAGGCTTTAAGTATAGTAAGGCCACAGATGTGCAATATTCCACGGCCGACGAGTCTCCTCCTCTGATTTACGTGCGTCTTTGTGCTCTCGAACATCAATGAGGTAGTATGACCCGTTGTTTAGATTCTTGCTGACCACAAAGGGTCCTTCCCAAGGCGGAGATAGCTTGTGCATGTTAGATTGATCCTGGATGAGCCGGAGTACCAATTCGCCTTCCTGAAAGGCTCTGCTCCTAACCCGACGGCTGTGATAGCGGCGCAAGTCCTGCTGGTAAATCGCCGAGCGGGCTATTGCCAAGTCTCGCTCCTCATCCAATAGGTTAAGTGCCTCCTGTCGAGCCTTTTCGTTATCCGCCTCAACGTAAGCCGCCACACGGGGTGAGTCGTGTCGGATGTCACTTGGCAGAACTGCTTCTGCTCCATAAACCATGAAAAAAGGTGTGTAACCCGCAGATCTGTTAGGCGTAGTGTTGATGCTCCATAGCACGGAGGGTAACTCCTCCACCCAACAACCCGGAGTCCGCTGTAAGGGGACTAAGAGCCGGGGCTTGATGCCTTTCAGGGTCTCTTGATTAGCTCTTTCCGCTTGACCATTAGACTAAGGATGAGCAACAGCCGAAACATCCAGCCGGATATGTTCTCTTTGACAGAACTCTTCCATGGCACCCTCAGAGAGATTAGTGCCATTGTCAGTTATGATGCTATGCGGGAAGCCAAAACGAAAGATCACCTTTTTCATGAACTGAACCGCCGTAGCTGCATCACACTTACTGACCGGCTCTGCCTCAACCCACTTGGTAAACTTGTCCACTGCCACCAGTAGATGTGTCTTTTTATCCTTAGACCTTTTGAAAGGTCCAACCATGTCAAGCCCCCAGACTGCGAACGACCAAGTAATTGGGATCATCCGTAATTCTTGAGCTGGCACATGAGCATGTCGTGAGAACTTCTGACAACCGTCACATTTACTGGCTAGATCCTCCGCATCAGCATGAACCGTGAGCCAGTAGAAACCATGACGGAAAGCCTTGGCCACAAGAGATTTTGAGCCAGCATGATGACCACAATCTCCTTCATGAATCTCAC
>NW_021242412.1:0-391 GCF_002162155.2 Triticum dicoccoides | reverse complement strand
GGACTTACAACAGCGGCTTTGACTGGTGTAGTCATGCCCTTCTTCTTGTTGATGTGACAGTCCTTGAAGATTTCCACAACATTTGGTTCAGGTACTTTTTGGTCCTTGCGGGCTTTCCTGTGCATTTGGAACAAGTCAATATAGATCTAATAATATGTTATAGCGAAAAGAGTGAAACAACAGCTAATTACAAGAGCCTCGCAGTGTGCAATATAGCTACGAGATCCTGTCGTCTGTTGGAATTTCACTTTCATACGGTTGGCCTTGTTCTTTGAATAGTTCACCTACAAGAAGATAGATTTGTGTGGCACATGCATAAATAGGACTTCAACATGTGATCTGATGACATATACATAATGTACCTGATACTTCGTATCGGGCCAGTGTTTAA
>NW_021242411.1:0-1170 GCF_002162155.2 Triticum dicoccoides | reverse complement strand
TGGTTCTTTCACTGGTTATGCTTTGGTTTGGTGGAGTGAATATTGTCGGTTACACCCTGATTATATACCTACTACTTGGGATGATTTGAAACTTGCCATGCGACATACTTTCGTCCCTGCTTATTATACTCGTGACATGATTAAGAAGTTGCAACACTTAAAACAAGGTAGTGAAACTGTAACAAAATATTATGATGATTTACAAACTACCTTGTTGCATTCCTCTTTAGAAGAAAGTGAAGATGATTTTATGGATAGATTTTGGGGAGGATTAAACCGTGATATTCAAGAGATACTAATTCATGAAGAGTGTTATCCTATGGACCATTTGTTTCATCTTGCTTGCAAAGCTGAACAGGAAATAAAACGACGTGTTGGCCACGAGGAGAACAAGCGCACGATGCACATTCCAAGAGTTGATATGATTGTTCCTTCAACTACTAGTCATACTATGACAACCACATCCGTTGTTGTCAGGACTACATCACCTCCACCATGTGACACATCGCCCCCGAGAGTGGCTACATCATCTGAGTTGATCATAAGAGGTAATGACAAAGGTACTGATCTTCCATCTCTACATGAGAATGATGAATGCCTTGTCAATTTGAATGCACCATCTGATGAGCTACCCACTACTTTGATCACACCACCTATTTTAGAGGACTACGTTGATAATTTGACTTTGCCATGTGATCAAACAACTGAAATACCAACAATTTTGAGTGCACCCATTGAATTAACTATTGATGTAAAAGAACCAATGTTTAATCATTTTGATATGACCTCTAATCTTGGTGATCATTCTGTGTTGTATGACTTATTGCATGTTTGCTTATTTAAGCATGTTGTAGCATGTAAATTTGATGCAAGTAAGGTTTATTCACCAATGTTGGGATGGTTTAATGATGAACATTGTCAATCTTTTGAAATGAATAAGAGCTTCACTTATATGTGCAAACTGAGTTGCAATATTTTCATGCCTTCTACTTCTTGTGCTAATTTTTTGGCTTTAGATTTTATGAACTATGCAAGTTACTCATCTATTCATGTGTCATATATGCAAAAATCAAGGGAAGTAAAAATGGATGACATATACATATACAACATGTACACCTTGTCTCTTTTGTTAGCCACATTTCAGATTAAGCAACGCCGAGGACGGCTTTA
>NW_021242410.1:0-574 GCF_002162155.2 Triticum dicoccoides | reverse complement strand
TGTGCCTGACAAAGGATTTGAGAAGCTACTTAAAATATTGAAGAAGAAGCTTCCAAAGGATAACGAATTGCCCGACAGTACATACGCAGCAAAGAAGGTCGTATGCCCTCTAGGATTGGAGGTGCAGAAGATACATGCATGCCCTAATGACTGCATCCTCTACCGCGGTGCGTACAAGGATCTGAAGGCATGCCCGGTATGCGGTGCATTACGGTATAAGATCAGACGAGATGACCCTAGTGATGTTGACGGCGAGCCCTCTAGGAAGAGGGTTCCTGCGAAGGTGATGTGGTATGCTCCTATAATACCACGGTTGAAACGTCTGTTCAGAAACGGAGAGCATGCCAAGTTGATGCGACGGCACAGTGAGGACCGTAAGAAAGACGGGAAGTTGAGAGCACCCGCTGACGGGTCGTAGTGGAGAAAAATCGAGAGAAAGTACTAGGATGAGTTTTCAAGTGAGCCAAGGAACGTATGGTTGCTTTAAGCGCGGATGGCATTAATCCTTTCGGGGAGCAGAGCAGCAATCACAGCACCTGGCCCATCACTCTATGTATGTATAACCTTCCTCCTT
>NW_021242409.1:0-632 GCF_002162155.2 Triticum dicoccoides | reverse complement strand
CAGACTTTTCTTTGCAGGCCGACGAAACCCCGTGCACCATATTGTACACCATCGGCGACCAGAAGATGGACGTGGGGAAGGCGACGATAATGGAGCCGAAGAAACCATTGTTCCACACCCGGCCGATCCCCCCGAATGTCTTCAAGGTTTCCGTGGCCAGTGTCAAACCGGGCCACGAGAATTTGCCTCCTCCAGTACTATTGGGGGATGACGACGAGACACCGCGGCGGCTTGGTGATTGTTGCAATGTTGGGTGGGTCCTGTTGTGGCCAAAGAGTCTGCTTTGTCTGGAGGCGGCCGGGAGCACACCCACGAGCACGCAGCCTCAACAAGGTATGAACATCAACACCCCACATACCCAATTAGCGTCGGGTGTCGGGTTGGGTGATAGCGGACGGGGTAAGGAGGAGGCTCCATTAGTCGCTGATGACGTCGCCATGGATGAGGATGAGGACGACGATGGCGCTGCTGAACAGTATGTCTATACTGGCGCCTCCTCAGGGTTTGAGCGTCATGAGTCGGTGCCTGAATTGCCGTCTCAACGTATTATGGATGACCTTCCGGTAGTAAAGAAGTTTAGGAAGAGAGCGAGGAAAGGAAAAAAAGCTGATTCTATGATCCAGCCGCCTCAG
>NW_021242408.1:0-1801 GCF_002162155.2 Triticum dicoccoides | reverse complement strand
GTATCATTGGTGAGGTCTTGGAACAACTTGCTCTGTCCTTCTTTTAGGAAGAATTCTCCGGACACGATGCGACATGCCATGTCATATGTGAATGTCTTGAGCAGCTCACTCATGTCCACCACACCACCGACTGCGGCGGCCTCGTGAATCTTGGCCACCACCAAGCTCACCTATGATGGCATGCACAATTGTTAGCAGAGGGCACAATGAAAGTGAATTTTCTTTATTTTGTTTCTGACATGGTAAGTTTGTGAAAATGCTAAGAAAATTACCAACAAGGCTCGACAGTAGGAAATCATTGAATAAAAAGGGACGTCCTATCTGATGGTAACTGACATATTAACTAGAAAAAATCAAGCTCCCAATTTTTTTTAGAAATGTGGAATATCCTAACTAGTGGATGTTGTCTATTCATCAGTTAACTGGAGACCGTCTAAGCCCTGACCTCTCTTTTCTTGATTGTTGCTGGTGTTGAGTAGTATGAGCGTTTCCATGTTCCTATGTCTGATGGATTTTCAAGCCATGACCTTTCCTCTCGCAATTGCTTGGACCTCAGTGTGCCAATTGGATTGAGTTGGTTTCGAGACGAGAGTGGTTTTCCAGCTCCCGGGTGCCTAGGCACCCTCTATGAACATTAAAATCAAAACAAATAGGAAAAAATCTAAAACTTTGCAGAATCAAAGCTGGTCAAACTATGTAGGCGCTTGCAAGTTTTCATACCAAAAAACCATTCGAGGAGCTCTACACACGAAAAAGATCTCAGTGCTTGAAGTTTTGAGCATTTTTAGCACTGAAATCTGAAACTCGTTCATACACCTTTCTCTACATAATATTTTGGCATGAAAACTTGCAAGAACCTACAAAGTTTGATCATCTTTGATGTTACAAAGTTTCAGATTTTTTTTTATTTTACTATTCATAGACGGTGCCTAGGCCCGACTGTTGCCTCTGAGTTTCCACGAAAGTGGAAGCGCGGGACGATGGCCGTGCTGGGCGTCACCAAGGACGTGAGAAGGGGAGCCTTGGCGCAGTGGTAAAGCTGCTGCCTTGTGACCATGAGGTCATGGGTTCAAGTCCTGGAAACAGCCTCTTACAGAAATGTAGGGAAAGGCTGCGTACTATAGACCCAAAGTGGTCGGACCCTTCCCTGGACCCTGCGCAAGCGGGAGCTACATGCACCAGGTTGCCCTTTTTTATAGACGGTGCCTAGGCACCGGGAGCTGTCACACCTTTCTGTTTCGAGATTTCTTAATGACGCACAAGCTATATTATTTACCCTCATGATCTATGGTTAGCTTTTCTTTCAAATTATTAAATATTAATTAAATATGATAATATATTTTTGTCCGACGGACCTGCACTACGTCGCCTTGTGGATAGACAGACCAGCCCATTTTCTAATTTTCTTCTGGTCAACTCGCCATCTAATTTTGATTTTTAACAATCCACAATTTTCTTCATCGTCTTAAATATTAAGTTTTTTGGTTTGGAAAGGATGAAGTTTATGCATTTTTCAATTATATGTCTTCATAATGTGTTTCACGCCGAGATATTAAAAATAATTCTATCAAATGTGGTGTGGCGAAAACTAGAAAGTCATTGAAACTTACCTCCTCCATGATGGCGCTGCGGAAAGACTGCACCTTTCTAACGCTCAGCATGTGGTTGGTGAGGAGCTTCCTTGCCTGCCGCCAGCCTTGGCCATATGGCGCAAAGCCGATGTTGGACGAGCCGTACATGAGGATGTCGGTGACCATGGAGTGTGGCCGTGACGCGAAGACATGGTCGTGCGTGCGCAGCA
>NW_021242407.1:0-562 GCF_002162155.2 Triticum dicoccoides | reverse complement strand
TATTATTATTATTATTATTATTATTATTATTATTATTATTATTATTATTATTATTATTATTATTATTATTATTATTTGATAACTATGCCATTATAATGATATTCATAATATGCAATATATACCGACAGAAGTATTTATTTATCCATTGTAGTTGCAAGGTCTATTGTACCGGATTCACACTAAGTCAACCTTTGAAATGATAGGGCGGGCTCTCATGCTAATTGCACATGGACTCCTCCCATGGTACGTTATCGTGGGGCACTGCCGGCCATGCGTGCACTGAAGTGGCTGATCTACATAGGGGTATGTTGTTTGATCTGACCCTCATAGGGATATGTATAGGCATGTAGGCGGACAAACTTGGAGGGTAAAAAACCTAGACTTGCGATGCAAGGTATATCTCTGGAATATTCTAATCCATCACTTTGTAATTTAATCACCACTGTGTACACACATCTGTATTCTAACAGGAACTTGCAGCAGCGGCGGCTTTCCTTTTGGTGTTTGGTCCCTTGGCCTCCTCTTTGTAATGTTTTTTTTTGAGGAATCAAAGGGGGGGGGG
>NW_021242406.1:0-1311 GCF_002162155.2 Triticum dicoccoides | reverse complement strand
GCTCGAACACAATCAGTTTTCAGACAGTGAAAACTGAGACACGCTGAAATATAACTCACGAAGGCATGTAAACGAGCTCGATGCACTCACTACGGTGCAAGTCATGGCAAGGAAAGCATATAACCAGCAAGAAGGCACAATGTGCTAGCTACACATGGCAAGAACAAAGGCATAGCATGCATGGAACACTAACGGTAGCATCGGCAAAATCGCAAACAAGTTGACGATCTGCCCAGATTAACAACGAAGCAAAAGTTGAGCTCGATTGAGTCAACCTAGAGCACTCCACATATGTAAACAAAGACATGGATGGATAGAGCATAACATAAGTATCAAAACTCCCTTACTGATCATCCTCAAAAGAGGCACGGATCACTAGGAAACAAGCTGGACATATAGCATCATGAACTAAAATATCCCAGACTTAGTGAAAATCACTAAGTCCCTGAAATCTGCAATCTCAGGTACCTCTCTTCGCAAGCTTGCACAAGACAACACACACATCCTAAAAATACATGGGTGGCACCTCTGGAAAGAAGACAAAATGCTTAACAATTCATCCCAAAGGGGCACAGGCATATCATGCACGAATTAAACATGGCAAAAATGACAAAAGTGCATGATGAACTAACGGATCTGCAATTTAACTCACGAAGCCTCCTTCTAAGAGAACTTTGGGTATCAAGATGACCTCAAATGCAAATGATGCAATGGAATAAAATGATGTACATGTCGAGACGAAGATTCTGATATATCATATGCCCAAATCGGAGCTACGGATGCAAAGTTACGGGCAGTCAAAGAATGCATCATGAACTAGGGTTTGGGGAAAAAGTCAACCCTAGAATTTCGGATCTGAGATCCAGATCGGGTCACTGTTCACCGACGCGGAAACCGAGGTTCGTCGGCCGGAGTTGGAGCTCTCGCCGGAGCTTGCGGACGCCGGGGAGGCATTGGAGCGGCGCGCCGGCCGGAGGAGAGGACGGCGATGGGGCGGCGACCACCGGGCGGCGAGGCGGCGACCACCGGCGGACGGCGGGGCCGCGGCTCGAGGTGCCGGCAGGCGACGACGGCGGGCGGCGGCGCCGGTGCCTCGGGTGGCCAGCCGCGAGGAAGAAGGGCGGCGGGGCGCGGGCGCGAGGCGGCGGAGGAGATGGGCCACGGGGGGCCTCCCGCGGGCTCGGGCGGGCCGGCGCGGCGGCGGCGATGTGGGCGCCCGCCCGGGACACGTGGCGCAGCGGGGTTGGCTGAGGCGGATCGGCGGACGTTGTCCGGCCGGGGGCGGACACGTCCGTCGGCGGAGATTCAGTT
>NW_021242405.1:0-4256 GCF_002162155.2 Triticum dicoccoides | reverse complement strand
AAACCTCCTGAAGCTAATAATGATGTTTCTATTTCTGATGCTGAAAATCAATCTGTTAATGAACAATCATCTAGTGATAATGAAAAAGATATTTATGATGTTCATGAAGACACTCAACTAGACAAAGATAAGGAACCGGATAATGATGTTGAAATAGAACCAGCTGTTGATCTTGATAACCCACAACCCAAAATTAAAAGATATGATAAAAGTGTAGCGATCCGACCTCAGACGATCAAATCTCTGTGTTCAAGTGTCATCCCTGGATCGGTAATGCTGACACACATAGTACTCGAAGGATTTATAACAGAGTTGCAATCATGCACTTATTACATCGAATGTCTCAAAAGAGAACTTATTACAATAAATATGGCTTAAGGCCATCTAAATAAGGTAACAGCGGAAGGCTTGGAAGATAAAGTGAGTCCATCAACTCCAACGGCATAGCTGAGTGCACGACAAAACGACCTAGCGCACCTTACTCTTCGTCTGAAAAGTCTGCAACATCATATGTTGCAGCCCGGAAACGGGTCCGCACATGGAATATGTTGGCAATATAACACAGTAGAGCAATGAACAGATAAAAACTATCATCTACATGCATATATGGCTGGTGGAGGCTCTATGGTTATATTGTTTTGTGAAAAAGCCAGTTTTTTCCTACAACAAAGGAATATATTTTATTTAACTATCATGGTGGTTGAAACATTGAGAATGGTACCCCCATCTCAATCCCAATTAAAAAGTAATTATCGCAAAACAAATTACATTAGAGTGATGAGATCAAACCAATAATTTAAGTACCAGATACTCAAGATGTCCATAACCGGGGACATAGCTAACCATGATTAGTTTATACACTCTGCAGAGGTTTGCGCACTTTTCCCCAGAAGAATCGATCTCCTCCATTGGATTTCTCGCACTACATGATGTTTGAGAAACAGATTACCAAAACACAGTCCTTCAGAAGCATTAACTCTAACACCGGGTAGACAGTACCAACCTACATCCCCTACGTCTGCTAGCCTGCCACTGGAAGAGGTCATGCAACATACTCAACTATGCTAGAGCCCATAATAGCTTGTGGATGCACATGGAAGTTTCCAACATGAATAATCTTATGATCCCTTTGAGCTTGGGTGGCGGACCATAGGAGGATCACACGGTATAACCCCGGCATCTCCTAGGACAACACTGGTATAACCCCAGGTGCCCAAACCAACAATCCACCCAGATGTGTATTAAAGTTGCCACCTTAAGTTGAACCATTACTTAAACACTCACATCTATCATGGATCTCCCAAACCAAACCACGTCTACGAGCATAGCATAGCACTATAAGCATCACATAAAAGTAACTCCCAAGGGTTTAGTAATAAACAGGACAATAGGTTCTACCTCATCATCTACTTCCCAACACCCACAATTTAATCACATCCAAATCATGCAGTGTTTGAGGATTGTAACTAATGCATAAAAACTGGGTATGGAAAGAGTATGATCAATGTGTGGCTTGCCTTGCTGACGATCCGCAAACCCTAGAGACTCGTAGTAGCACACTTCACACTTCGGGAATTCTATCACAATCAAACAATAGCATACATGAGGAGTCAAGAAAAGATACATGAGTAAAACTCAAATAATAAGATCAAGTCTGAAATCTCAACTGAAGAGATTCAATTTGCAAAAACAATCAATCGAATCGGAGCTACGGAACTAAAACTACGGTCAGAAAAACTTCGAATTCAAATCTTCTTGAAACCAAATTTTATATTGTCAAAACCTAGTTCAAGTTGATTAAACAAAAAGGGAGACTCGAGACGAAGATTTTGGCATTGATTTCACTAGATTTGGACAAATGGTTAAGGAATGGCGAGGGTATGAAGATCAGGGGCTAAACTGCGATAAAAATAATCACGGATAGGTCCCTGGCCAAAAATAAAAATAAAATAAAAGACTAACGAATGAATGTTCGTTGTCTGAACCTAACCGGCGAATAACGTTCGTTAAAACGAATGAATGAACGAACGTCCGCTAAATAAATAAACCGAAGAAAAACCGATCTAGAGAAAAAAACGCATTTAGGGTTTTCTTAAAAAACCGATTGGTTTTACCTAAACCAAAAAAAGACCGGGGCAAAAACTGGCAAGGTTAACGACGGGATTCCGGTGGCAGCGGCGGCTTCTCCAGCGAGATCCGCAGCGGCGGGTTGCTGCGGGGCACGGCGTGGGGCGGCGGTGGAGCGGCGCAGGGCTGCAGCGGGCGGCGGTGGCAGGCGTTGCTGCTGTGGATGCGGGGACGGCGCGGGATGGTGGCGAAGTGGGGAGGCGGCGGCTATTTAAGAGGCGGAAGAGGGCGGCTTGGGGGAGGGGGCAAGGCGGCGGCGGCGAGAGGCCGACTCGGCCACTGCGCGGCGGCGTGCAGGAGGCGGACAGCGGCTCGTGGTCGGGGTCGTGGGCGGCGCTGTGCTGGGCCGGCTGGGCCTTCGGCCCAGTTTGGTCCGAAACATTTTTTTAATAGATTCCGCCGAGAGAAAAAAATCCTAAAGAAATAAAAATAAAAATCTAAAAATGCCAAAAACAATTTTCACCGTATAAATAGAATATTTAGAACAAGGTGAAAATTTTCTTGGCCTAGAATGCAATTTTTGAACTAAAAATTATTTATTTGATTTTAACATTTTTCCTCCAATATTTCCTTTATTTTGGAGAAGTCATATTATCCCCTCTCATATATTTTGATTTGAAATGTTTTTGGAGAGAAAAATAATAAAAATCAAAATGATCCCCGTTTCCATATTTGAGAGATTTCAAATATGAAAATCGTGAAATCCCCAACTCTCTCCATGGGTCCTGGAGTTGCCTAGGATTTTCTAGGAATGCAAAACAAAAGGCAATAAAATATGATATGCATTGTTGACCTATGTATAACATTCCAAATTGAAAATTTGGGATGTTACAATAAGAGACTTTGTTGCTCGAAAACATGGAAGGGAAAGAGAACCCTGGGTTCAAAAACCCATGCCCTTTCCACCTAAATCAACTAAGAAAAAAGATGATGAGGAATTTGAATGCTTTGTTGAAATTTTTAGGGCCAATCTTTTTTGCATACTCGCTTGACTGATATTTTAAAGATGGCCCCTTATGCAAAATATATGAAAGACATCATCTCTAATAAAAGGAAAATACCAGAAGCTGAAACCTCCACCATGCTTCCTAATTATTCTTTTAAGGATGGAGTACCTAAAAAACTTGGAGATCCAGGAATACCAACTATACCTTGATCCATCAAAAGAAACTATGTGAAAACTGCTTTGTGTGATTTAGGAGCTTGTTAGTGTTATACCTTTCCCCTTATATAAAAGACTTGACTTGAATAAACTCACACCTACTGAAATATCTTTGCAAATGGCTGACAAATCAACTGCCATACCTATCGGTATTTGTGAGGATGTGCCTGTTGTGGTTGCAAATGTTACTACCTTAAGAAACTTTGTTATACCTGAGATGCCCGAGGACGACAACATGTCGATTATCCTTGGTAGACCCTTTTTGAATACTGCAGGGGCTGTTATTGATTGCAATAAAAGGAAGGTCACTTTACATATCAACGGTAATGAGCATATGGTGCACTTTCCAAAGAAACAATTCCAAGCGAATGGTATTAATATTATTGAAAAACTCCGACAATCACTATTGGAAGTTTTCAACTACCTCTACCTACTGCCAAAAAGAAATATGATATACTTATTGTTGGGGACATGCATATCCCCATTGGGGTAACTTAGTGTTTTATGGAAGTTCCTCGGTTTCATGCTAATCGAAGGTGGTTGTTAATAAGACTTGATCAACCTTATTAATGGATCATTTTTTAGAGGTATGAAGTTGATGAATTTAGTAGGCACTACCTTTGGTCCTTACCTTTTATTTTCTGATTTTCTTAGTTAAATAAAAGAGAATGCCATGTTTATCCTATTTTCTGGATTTTTTGTGCAATAAAAAATGATCCAAAAATAAAAGTTCTCAGAATGTACTAAAAAATTAATATTATTTTTTCTGAATTTTTAGTGCAAATAACACCAGAAGGGGGTGCACCAGGTGGGCACAACCCACCTGGGCGCGCCAGCAGCCCATGCGCGCCCTGGTGGGTTGTGGTCCCCATGTGGGCCCCCCTCACTTATCTCTTTAGCCCATGTCATCTCCTACCTCTAGAAAAAAATCACCATTGCTCTCTCTCTCTCTCTCTCTCTCTCTCTC
>NW_021242404.1:0-1191 GCF_002162155.2 Triticum dicoccoides | reverse complement strand
GGAATAGCATATCTTCACAAAGTAAAGTTCGTCGTCTGTCCCTTCAGAATAAATATGAAGATCATCAAGCCAAGCCTCTCACAAATATCATAAGTATGTCACGAGTGAGGTCAATTACTGTCTTTCGACCTGCTATTAATATCATGCCATCTCTTTTAAGGTTTGAGGTTTTACGTGTACTTGATATGTCGGGGTGTAATCTTGGGGAATATAGCAGTCTGCAGCTTAACCTTAAGGATGTTGGGCATTTAGTTCACCTACGGTACCTAGGCCTATCAAGTACCAAAATTAGTAAACTCCCAGCTGAGATAGGACGCCTACAGTTTTTGGAGATGTTGGATCTTGGAGGCAATCATGAGCTACTGGCATTGCCGTCCACTGTTTGTAATTTGAAAAGATTAATCTACCTAAATATTTCTCCATGTGTGGTGGTTCCAGATGGTGTGTTGCGGAATCTGACATCCATTGAAGTGTTGAAGGTGGCATTGGGCTCTCTGAGCATTATTGCACAAGAGCTTGGCGACCTGTCAAGGCTGAGGGATCTTCGGATTTTCTTCAAGGATGGTAGTTTGGATTTGTATGAAGGTTTCGTGAAGTCTCTATGCAACCTACATCGCATCAAAAGTCTAAGTATTGTTTGCTATTCCAGAGAAGCACCGTCTTATGAACTGATGGATCTCTTGGGAGAACGTTGGGTGCCTCCTGGACATCTCTGCAGATTTTTGTCGCACAAGCCCATCAAACTGTCTGCACTGCAAGGGTGGATAAAGAGAGACCCCTCACATCTCTCGAACCTCTCCGAGTTAAGCCTGATGTCAGTGAAGGATGTGCAGCAGGAGGACGTGGAAACCATTGGGGAGTTGATGTCCCTTCGCCTTCTTCAGATAAAGAGCACCCACCAAACACAACGACTGCTAGTCATCCGTGCAGATTGGTTCCGTTGTATGGTAGTGTTTGACTTAAATTGTGGTTCAGCGACACAAATAATATTCGAACCAGGAGCATTGCCAAGGGCGGAAGCAGTTAGGTTCAGCCTCGGCGTGCGGGTGGCGAAAGAAGATGGCAATTGTGGTTTCAACTTGGGCCTGCAGGGGAACCTAATCTCCCTTCGGCAGTATCTCTGTGTTTATATGTATGTTGGTGGAGTAAGGGTTGGGGAGGCCAAGGAAGCGTGGGCTGCGGTGAGGCACG
>NW_021242403.1:0-2128 GCF_002162155.2 Triticum dicoccoides | reverse complement strand
GACACCGTGGCTTATTCCAACACACACCTCCTAAGCCACGGCCTCGCCGTGGCCGGAGTAGCTCATGTCGATGTCCTCGGCACGACTGTAACATAGCCCGCGGACCTGACCTGGCGCATTGACGCCGGTCGTACCGTGCTCCGTCACATCTCCAGCGACATACGCCGAGCTCCTTCTCCGCCGGCGACACACACCTGGCGTCCCTCGGCGACAAACGCTGTTGATGCCATCGCGTTTAGACGCACGTCTTTCCGAACGCCGCTTCATGACTTTTTAACAATGGGGCTGGAATAATTGTATGGCGTATGGTATGTTGGACTCATTAACTAGAACTATATTTTTTTTCTTGATTGCAGGATCCAAAGAACTAGCTCGACTGGACTCTAGATCACGGACAATTTAGTCTTGGCACTTAATTAGGATGGCTAAATTACATTTGAGTTTCATTTCATGGATATTTGCTATGAGAATTATGAATTTTATGAATCTACATATTATACATATGGTTTTGAATATTGTAATTGAATTTCTATATTTTTTTAGGTTGCAATAGGCTATTGCCGCAACCCACTTTTGGTTGCCACATGTTAGCACCACGACTATTACGACGACTGGAATATTTGTTGCCATAACTTAATGCCACAAGTGTAGCGGTTCGTGGCAAAATGCCTAATGCCACGAAAACAAGGATTGTTGCCATAGTTTATTACCACGGAACAGTATGCACCACGAAACAAGCGTCGTTGGCATAGGTTGTTGCCACAAATGTTTATCGCCACACGCTATCAGTCGCCATGATTCGTTACATGTTGCATTAAAGCTATCTCCACAAAGAAAATTGTGGCATAAGATGAGTGTTGCCATGAGAAAACATGTGGCGAATTCCCACATGGTTGTTGCAATAGCACACTTTATTGTCGTGATTGCTTTTTTGTGGCAATAACCTATTACCATGCGTCCAGTCGCAACGGCTGCCAACGAATGTTGTTCCGTGGCAATAAGTATTTATCGTCACAAATCGACATGTATTGTGACGAACAATGTTGTTGCAATAGACCCGAAACCTAGTGTGATCCTCACTGGCTTGCCGCAATGCAGGAAGAGTTCGACGCTCTCCAGCGGAACCACACCTAAACACTGGTTCCCTGGCCTCCTCGCGCCAATGTAATCAGCGCCAAGTGGGTCTTTTGCCAAAAGACCCGCTCGGATGGTAGACTTGAGCGCTACAAGGCTCGTTGGATGGTTCGTGGTTTTCGATAGCGCGCTGGACTTGACTTCACTGAGACGTTTGCACCGGTTGTCAAACCTGGCACGATCCGCACCGTTCTCCAGCTTGCAGTGTCCCGAGGCTGGCCAGTTCATCAGATGGATGTCTCCAATGCCTTCCACCATGGCCATCTTGAGAAGCAGGTTTATTGTGAGAAGCCCACCGGTTTCGTCGACGCATCTCTTCCTGGTCATGTGTGTTTGTCGTCCCGGTCTCTATACGGGCTCAAGCAAGCACCTCGTGCTTGGTATCAGCGGATCGCCGAGTTTCTTCAAACACTGGGCTTCAGCGTCACTCGCTCAGATGCCTCACTGTTTGTCTATCGCCATGGTGATACGACTGCATATTTGCTCCTCTACGTCGATGACATCATCCTGACGGCCTCCTCCGCAACTCTTCTTCAGCGGATTACTCTCCGGCTGTGTGACGAGTTCGCCATCAAGGACTTGGGTGCTCTACATTATTTCCTTGGCATTGAGATCGTTCGGCGACCGGATGGCTTCTGCATTAGCAAAAGTATGCGCACGAGCTCTTTGAGCGTGCTGGCATGCTCAACTGTCATCCTATTGCTACTCCTGTTGACACGAAGGCCAAGGTTTCTGCTCTTGAGGGCTCACCAGCGTCGGATGCTCCCTTCTACCGGTCCATTGTCGGTGCTCTTCAGTATCTGACTCTCACTCGACCGGATCTACAGTATGCAGTTCAGCAGGTGTGTCTCCACATGCACGCCCCTCGTGACTCCCATTGGACTCTCGTGAAGCGGATCCTCCGTTACATTCGCGACACGATGACTCTTGGGCTCAGCCTCACGGCGTCCGCTTCTCTAGAGATGGTGGCATACTCCGACGCAGACTGGGTTGG
>NW_021242402.1:0-414 GCF_002162155.2 Triticum dicoccoides | reverse complement strand
ACTCCCACTGTGGCTAGTCTTAGGTTGGCTATAAGTAAGGTGGCACAAAGATAGAGATAGCAGCCGGCTATGTTATTAATCTTGCTCTTAGTGATCTGCAGCCGCCAGTGGACGAGAGCAGGGGCGGGCGGCTGATGTGTGGCGACTGCTGAAGTGGCGACGGGCGGCGGCGCGACAGGAGGAGGCGAGTAGGCACCAACTGAACAAGCGCACGATACACAAGTACGAATGTGGTAGGATCTAAACAATCGCTAGCTTGTTTTCTTTACTTGCTAAGGATGGGCCTTCAACTAGATGGGTTGCGCCTGCACTCGCTCCAACAATCTCGTCCAAAAGGTGTCTGGGTTTATTTTCTACCGGTGCCCAAGCCCCAAATACGAACTCTTATACAAGTATAAGTGCAATTTCTACCCG
>NW_021242401.1:0-928 GCF_002162155.2 Triticum dicoccoides | reverse complement strand
AATGCTTATGAGAGAGACAATCTGGGGTTAACCCATGAATGAGCATAAGAGTATCTCTTGAGTTGAACCAATAAAATATGTCGAGGGTAAGGTACGAAGGTACAATAAGAGGTTCCAAGCGGATAGATAGTTTCTCGAAGTCTGAACCGGAGTGAGAAAGGGTTTCAGAGCAACGAGAGTAAGTATTGCGTCTGATACCAGAATAGAGCATTAGGAAGGTGGCCCGTGAATTAAATATGAAGCCAAGCGTGGGAAATAACCATTAGTAACAGGGCTGTACAGGAGAGTCAGGTTTTGATCCTGTGGAACTGTGGGTTATGGGCCCACCATGTGGGTTAAACGTTGAAAGAGCGGTGACATCTTGCACGGTTATGATAGCAAGGCATGCCAGAGAATAACCTGTCAGTTATGTCGGTAACAACGTCGGTACCAAGGGCGAGGGACGAAGAGAACCATTTTCTTGCTCGTTGAACGAGGTGGACCATTAGGCAAAGTTCTCGTTCATCGGTGGTTACCGGAATGTCATCAACAAAGTAACAGGGTCTTACTGACAGAATTGTACACCGAGGTGTTTACAAAAGTAGGAGAATATTACTGCTTAGATCTCATAGATCACAATAAAGGTTAAACCAAACAATGGAAAGGAAGATATGATTATCGGATTTAACCAGATCAATGGAAAGGAAAAATGTGTTTAAACACATTTTCCAGGGGTATATCCTTCCCAAGGACAAGCAGATGATATCCATGACAGGATAGTAGGTAGAAAACCATTTTAGGTAAGGGAAGAAAAATTTCATGACATTACCCATACAACGGTGTTTGGATAATTGATAAAGAGAAATTTAGCATTGTGCTTCAAATGTTCTTGGTGATGAACGGAGTACCACAGACATGCTTCAGGTAGCAATGATATGGTGTTTCAATC
>NW_021242400.1:0-384 GCF_002162155.2 Triticum dicoccoides | reverse complement strand
ACTACTATGCCAAGAGCCCAAACGAGATCGGCCTTGAATCATTCTCTTGTCCACACAACACACGTATATGTATGATGGGCCAAGTTCTCAAAACAAATGATGGGCCCAAGCATTGTTCAGCCATCATCAGCCCATGGTGGATATGCAGCCGCATGGGGCACTGGCAAAAGTGGGCAACGCAGGTAATTTTAGTACCACCTCGCCTAGCTGATGAGAAGTGGAGCTTCAGGAGCACTATAAAGGTAGCACATGGATGCTCATTTTACTTCAGCTCGCAGACATAAATATCGTAGTGTATGCGAGCCTGGTTCGCCACTATTAAAAGTAGTACCATAATAAGCGAAAATTAAAACTAATAATTGTTTTTAATCATGCCCGATGGGT
>NW_021242399.1:0-1232 GCF_002162155.2 Triticum dicoccoides | reverse complement strand
AAAAAAATCAGAAGAAAGCTTTCGGGGCGAAGCGCCGCCGTCTTGAGGCGGAACCTGGGCAAAACCAATCTAAGGCTCCGACAAAGCTGTTCTGCCGGGGAAACTTCCCTCCGGGAGGGGGAAATCGATGCCATCGTCATCACCAACGATCCTCTCATCGAGAGGGGGTTAGCCTCCATAAACATCTTCACCAGCACCATGTCCTCTCCAGACCCTAGTTCATTTCTTGTATCCAATCTCTATCTCAAAACCTCATATTGATACCGTGTGGGTTGCTAGTAGTGTTGATTACTCCTTGTAGTTGATGCTAGTTGGTTTATTAGGTGGAAGATCATATGTTCAGATCCTTAATGCTAATCAATACTCCTATGATTATGAATATGAATATGTATTATGAGTTGTTACGTTTGTTCCTGGGGACATGGGAGAAGTCTTGTTATAAGTAATCATGTGAATTTGGTATTTGTTCGATATTTTGATAAGATGTATGTTGTCTTTTGATAACCTACAAGTATAGGGGATCGCAACAGCTTTCAAGGGTAGAGTATTCAACCCAAATTTATTGATTCAACACAAGGGGAGCCAAAGAATATTCTTGAGTATTAGCAGTTGAGTTGTCAATTCAACCACACCTGGATAACTTAGTATCTGCAGCAAAGTATTTAGTAGCAAAAGTGGTATGATAGTAATGGTAACAGTAGCAACAGAAAAGGTAAATGTTTTTGGGTTTTTGTAGTAGTTGTAACAGTAGCAACAGAAAAGTAAATAAGTGGAGAACAATATATGAAAAGCTCGTAGGCCATGGATCAATGATGGATAATTATGCCAGATGCGATTCCTCATGCAATAGTTATAACATAGGGTGATATAGAACTAGCTCCATTTCATCAATGTAACGTAGGCATGTATTCCGTAAATAGTCACACGTGCTTATGGAAAAGAACTTGCATGACATCTTTTGTCCTACCCTCCCGTGGCAGCGGGGTCCTAGTGGAAACTAAGGGATATTAAGGCCTCCTTTTAATAGAGAACCGGACCAAAGCATTAACACATGGTGAATACATGAACTCCTCAAACTACGGTCATCACCGAGAAGTGTCCGAATTATTGTTACTTCGGGGTTATCGGATCATAACACATAATAGGTGACTATAGACTTGCAAGATAGGATCAAGAACACACATATATTCATGAAAACATAATAGGTTCAGATCTGAAATCATGGCACTCAG
>NW_021242398.1:0-539 GCF_002162155.2 Triticum dicoccoides | reverse complement strand
ATGTTGATTTATTTTGACCCAATTATTTTTCGTGGTCTCTATGAAAGCCCATAAAAGTCCCATCAACATAGAAGTACCTGGCCTAGATTGACCAAACGAAAAGGACTAAACCAAACCAAGAATACATATTCCCTTTAATAGTAGGATAATTCCTTTTTTAATCTGGTAGCCCCAACACATTGAAGCCTATGGATCCTTCCTTTCAATATAGAAATCACCATAGAAGTACCTGGCCTAGATTGACCAAACGAAAAGGACTAAACCAAACCAAGAAAAGGACGCAATCCTTCCTTTAGTTTGCTCATTCGCTTAATTAGTTACATCGAAGATCTAGACAGGAGGTCCTGTGTTCAATTCCCACAATGTTGATTTATTTTGACCCAATTATTTTTCGCGGTCTCTATGAAAGCCCATAAAAGGCCCATCAACATAGAAGTACCTGGCCCAGATTGACCAAACGAAAAGGACTAAACCAAACCAAGAATACCTATTCCCTTTAATAGTAGGATAATTCCTTTTTTAATTTAGTAGCCCCAACA
>NW_021242397.1:0-2643 GCF_002162155.2 Triticum dicoccoides | reverse complement strand
GCCTCTGCATAACTAGGATGCACACAACCAACCCAACACACACACCCACACGCATAAACACGCCAATAACTAGCAAGGTCACAAGACCAAAAGCTATGCATAGGCATGGAAAAAAGAAAAAGAAAAAGTAAAAAGCTCCAAAGAGACCAGATTAGCAATCGACAAACTACAACTGAGACCATGTCCGCACCAACCATTGACATCACATAGAGGCCGATGATCTTCAATAGCAACGCCTTCAGGAAGGAAGCGACACTCAAGCGCGGCCGTCACCGGATCTAACCACAAAGGCCAGAATCAAAGTTTTCACCCTGAATAATAGTCTGAACATATCCGAGCAATGCCTCCAACAAGGTAACGACATAGAAAACATCGTCATTGCCGGGTATGACCACACGGGTCTGACCTAGGCTTTCGCCCCGGAGCTCGAGACCAGGTGCTCACAGCACCACCATCAAAGCCACGCATGTGTTGTCGCCACCACTATTCCGCAATACCAGCAGCTACAATTTGACTGCCGCCACTCCACCAAACATCCCTGCGCGTCAAGTCTTTGTCCATAATTTGTATCACACCACAGAAAGTCATCCACCAGATCTAGAGATAAAACCTCCCGAAGTCTTTTCGATAACCTCGCTGTCATGGATTCGTAGGAAGTCACTACTGAACAGTCAGTAGTCCCGGCCAGTCTGATCAAAATCACCACCACCAACCGAGGATCACAATGTCAGCGGCTCGCACCGCACACGCAGAAGGCCACCACATCGCCACAGCCTCACATGCCCAGAGACCACCGTGGCTGGAGCCGTGTCATTAAAGGTGCACCGCCAAAAGTAGCCGCCGCAGAGGAACGAGCAACATTGCCACAAGAACCACGACGCCGGAGCCACCACCACCGATGGAGTGAGGTGGGCGGCAGACCGGAGAGGTGTCAACAGAGAACCACCGCGAAGCTTGAACCCACTACCAAAGGAACGCCGTGACACACAATGTCACCGCAATTAGGAGCAGGCACCGCCGTGGATTGAGGTGGGGGGAGAGCCCGCATACCGCCGGATCCGATCTAGGGGAGAGCCGCGGTCCGCCGGATCCAATCTGGTGGAGAGCCCGCAGTGCATGTCGATGGAACAGAATCGTGCGGATCAAAGGAGCCCTCCTAGTGCCTGGTGTAGTGCGCATCACATCCAGAAAGAGAGCCCAGGGAAGCAGCCGCCATTGACCTGGATCTTAACTTCCTAGAGTACTTGATGGCACACACTTGGATCGCAAATAGTTTTGCTTGGCCCCGATCTGGATGGATGTGGACGCCGCATGCACCGGCCGAAGATCCGACGCGCGCCGGCGGCGCCGTCAACCGCCGCATGGGAAGCCGCCAACGCATGTCTTGCCGCGAGAGCATACACGGAAAGGCCCCGCTGCCGCCACCACTACACAGGCTTCGCCCGGCGGTGACCTCCTGCGGCGGCGAGGGGGAAGAGCAGAGGACGGAGGCCGAGGTGGTGTAGATGGGATCGCCGCCCGTGCCGCCTAGGTTCCTCCTGAAACTGATCATAATTGTTGCTAGTTAGCGTTTTAGATTGTAATTTATGTTGTTGGATATTAGCCTACGTGCTACATTGCATTGATAAGTGGTTGTTAAATATTAAGTATTCATTATTTCGTTGATTGTACCTACAAAGTAATTTATTGTATGTGCCCAAATGGGTGCCCTAGGACATCGGAGGCCATGTGAACCGCACAAGTTGTACATTCCCAGGGGCCGTCCCTGCCCCCCTCCCCGCAGAAGATTTTGAATACTGAGCACCTCCCCCTCCCTTGCATAAGATTCATGGCAGCGGATGGACAACACACTCAAGTTGGCCAGTTTGAATTTTGCAGTCCTTTTCTTCATGGCAACATCTGTGCTGTTAGTTGTCCCGCTAACAAGGCATAGGCAGGCGATTGATTGTTGTACATGGAGGCATGATTGGGATGATAAATGTGTGGATAGAGGAAGGAACTCACTAGCGTTGCCACCTCCTATTGCATTGTGTGACCCATTCTTAGGCATGGTGGACAGAGCGTAAGTATCACAAACAGTTTGTGATTTATCCGTTCATATCATCTGCTGAGCTTGTAGACTTGTAATGTACAGTCGTTGGTATCTTCCCGGTTTTGCTGCTTGTTTTGCAGATGGAGATTGAAGTTTGATTCAACCCCCTTGCCCTTGGACAAGCGAGGAGAAGTTTTGTAGGGCGCCATTTGATGCATTACTCTTTTCAGTTTTCGTTTTAGCCATTCGTTTCACTAGAGGCTCCGCATCAGTTTTGGATACATTGTGGAATGAAATATCACTCTCATGGCATACAAAATTAAAGCCCCTGCTTCAGTGCAACACAAGAAAAAGTACTTGGTCCATTTCGGTTGAATGATGATGCTAATTAATAGTTGCATCACCCCTCCTGGTGCTCTGTTTTCGTTCAATTTTTCCCTTTCAAGTATGGTAATGGTGCTAAATCCTTGTGGATCAATTCAGATCTTCAACGACGAATCAAACAAAGAAATCACATCAAAAAATATCACGAATGATAGAAACTCATCAGGGAAGTAAACAGAAGCAACACCCCGCAAGTAGTGCAGATCCTCCTTGTTGCCATTCAAAAA
>NW_021242396.1:0-1358 GCF_002162155.2 Triticum dicoccoides | reverse complement strand
AACTCCTACACATGCTAGTGGGTTTCATCTAGTTACTGTGGCAATGACAGGTCATGCAGAGGAAATGGGTTCAACTACCGTAGCACACAGCAGTTTGAAACGCGTTGTCTTAATGCAGTAAAAGAGAGCAGGAGCGAGAACATGGGATTGTATCGATATGATCAAATGGTTGGTTGCTTGCCTGATGGTTCGATGCACTGATACGGTTCTTCGTTAGGGTAATCACGGTACTCCTCGGAGGCAGAACCTGTCGCAAAGGACACCGATACACAACCATCACCAAACAATGTGCAACAATATGATGCATGCATGAAACATGGCAATATGAGTGTGTTGGGCTAATGCAACTAAAACCAGAAGGGTTTGAACAAATTTGAATCAAAGATTCAAATTTCAAACTCAAACATGGCCTTTTAAGTGCTTTTCCTTGTTCTGCTTAACACATCAATTTAACTTGTTTGATCATGCATGAAAATAGTACAGATGGATAGATTGGATTTTTCTGATCATTTTTCATATATAATTTGTCCAATTTGGAGTTACAGAATAAAAGTTATGAATTTTTTGAAGTTTAAATTATATTCTGGAATTTCCTGATTTAATTTAAATCCAGAAAATCAATTACTGCGTCAGCCTGACGTCAGTGTGACGTCAGCAGGTCAACGGAACAGGTCTGGGTCAAACCTGACAGTGGGTCCCGCATGTCAGGGTGATTATTTTAATTAAAATTTAATTAAAACTAATCCTGTTTAATTAACAGGGCTGGGCCCCACCTGTCATTGACTCAGGGGAGTCAACCAGGGCCCACCCGTGGTCAAAGTCAAAGCCAGCGACGCCGGCGTTTAGCCGCCGGCGAGCCCGACGCGGCGGCGGGAGTGGTTTTGGCCATTTCGGCCACCAAATGGGCCGCAGAGACCACCGGAGTGGAGCTGACGACAAACCGCAGCTCTTGGCGGAGTCCGTTGGGGTCGGGGTGGCCGGAGTTGGCGCCGGCGACGACTTTGGCGGCCACCGGGGTTCGGTCGAAGATGAACTTGGCGCTAGAGGGGTCGGTGAGGCTCGTGGAGTGGCTAGCTAGGTGCTGCGGGACTCGGTGAGTAAGATGGACACCATCTTGTGGCCGGAGTGTGGCCGGAAGCACGTCGGCGACGAGATCCGCGGCGGTGCGGGCGTGTGATCCTCGTGCGGTGGCTACACGGCTCAGGAATGAGAGAGAGAGGGTCGGAGGAGTAGCTAGGCTCACAGCGCTCCCGTAGAGGCCACCGGCGAGGTCGGGGACGAGCTGAGGCGGCGACGGCGTTGAAGGGGATCTCCGGTGACGGTGAGCTCGGGCGAGGTCGGTGCGGTGGTCTCGGGCC
>NW_021242395.1:0-2087 GCF_002162155.2 Triticum dicoccoides | reverse complement strand
AGTATGACTCCATCATCACCCTTCCCTTGAACGCTTCCGCACGCGATCGACAAGTGGTATGTAGATGCAAACTCACTCCCTTGACTCGTTGCTTAGATGAACTCATAGATGGATCTTGGTGAAACCGTAGGAAAAATTTTAATTTTCTGCAACGTTCCCCAACAGAAACTGAGTCCAAAAGACCTCAAAGATCCTCACAAGGTCTTCAACGCCGTGTGCGTTGCAACGGGCCGCATATGCATAACTTAGTCGTTCAACACTAATCTTGTCTACCATGTGATCAAGATCCTCATGAGTATGTTCTTCTTCCCCTCCTCCCAATCCCTCTCCTCTTCTCTCTCCCTTTCTCTCTATCCCATGCATTTCCACCTCTAAAGTAAAGAGTAAGAAATTAGGGAGTAAAAACTGAGGCAAAAACATCCAATTGGACATGACAGTCACTCAAGATGTGCAGTTTGTCAGTTGTTCATAAGTGCTTATAACTTGGCAAAAATAGAAGGATCTAAAATAGTCTTGCAGTAAAACAATAGTATCCTTCAATATTATGTGGTTAATATCGCGAGTGTTTCTGACCGTGTTTCAATAACTCCATGTGTACCAGCTACCTTTGTAGAAGGAACTCTAGAAAGAAGTACTTCAATTCAAACAGATCCCAGCAAAAAAATCATGGACATCAAGAAAAATGTGTATATAAGAGAACATGACAATGAAAAGGAATATGTTTTGACAGAAAAAATGTACGACATCTATGCTCCACCACAGAGAATACATGGTACACAGGTGCCAGTGGCACAAAGCTTTGGCGAACACCTTGTCGCCCATGATCTTGTTGTGAGCATGGTGATGACGATCTGATTGGATAGGCCAAGCCTAGAAACGCGAGCTCCTCCTCGTCCCCTGGAATGCCTCTGCGGTCTACCATGGATTCTTATGAGAGCACCTAGTCATATATGTCTCGATATGTTAACTAATGAACTTGACAATGCAATATAATTAATTTCTGAAATCCCGCTACCTAAATTATTATCTTGTAGACCAGACAAGTTTTTTATGATTGTAGATATAAATTTTATAGAATAATTTAAGAAAAGAAAATGATAGGCTGCGTCAGCTACCATTCTTTAAAGTAAGATAGCATATAGCAGGAAAAGAATAAAATTTTCGATCTCTGAAGTCTGAAACCTAAGTACCCATATATCTATTGGGTTGATCTGAGCTCCAAACTATATTAGCAATATCTCGGATATAGGAAAATAAAAGCACATTTCAAGTTATTAATATTAACAATACTACTCAAATATCCAAATAAAAAATCAATTGCAGCCGGAACAATATATGTTGTGGGGAAACAATATCAGATATTTGAAGCAACCATAAGAAAAAATTAAATCAACATTTTCTATCATGTAGATCATATCGCAATAAGCTACCGTATTACTGGTAATTCAGGGTTTTGTGTACAAACAGGAGCCTACTACTCAACCAGAGGTTTGCCAGTACTTTTTGTCAGTAAACATTAAGCAAATAGTATAATTCAGAACCTCGAGCAAATGTATGTCTCTCTATCGGTCCTAACTGTCTACATAGACTTTCGTACGAACAGGATATAATAAACTTGGCCAGGCAAGTTGGATGTACTTCCTTAAATTCATGTAGTAGCTTCTACAAAGCAGATTGTATGGAAAACACTGGATAAACTGCAAGAACGAAATTCATGTAAGGTGCAAGTAAGATGGAAAGGTGATTCGTTTCAATTACAACTTCAAGTACAGCTTAGTTTTTGCATGTACTGTGGACGTCACCTAGAGACCAATGTCCAAGCACCTCCGGTACTCCTTCCTGGTGTGTGCGTGCTCATGCAGGACGCCCACGTCACCACGTCGACATTAAGCCCCCTCCCTTCCAGTGACGCAAACACCGCCTTCATGCTCCCCACGTACCCCGCTTGGCCCTACATGTTCACAGTTCCACGTCTCTCGGCGGTCCATGGCAGCGAGAGCTGCCGATCTCGTCGAGGCGGCCGAAGCACCGTAGGCGTTGAGCATGACTTTGAGCGCAAAGGTCTCCTGGGCGAGGCCGGACTTATG
>NW_021242394.1:0-1403 GCF_002162155.2 Triticum dicoccoides | reverse complement strand
TGAAGAAACAACTCGATGAGCAAGAAAGATTGGGTCTCATTCGGCCTAGTACTTCTCCGTGGGGTTGTGGTGTTCTTTTTGTGAAGAAGAAGGATGGATCGAGTCGACTTTGTGTTGATTACCGTCCAGTAAACAAGAAGACCATCAAGAACAAATACCCACTTCCCAACATCAATGAGCTGTTCGAACAACTCAAGGGTGCTCAAGTATTCTCCAAGCTTGATCTCCGGATGGGTTATCATCAGATTCGTATTCGTGAGCAAGATATTCCCAAGACGGCGTTCAGAACAAGCTTTGGTTCATATGAATACACCGTCATGTCTTTTGGCCTCGCCAACGCTCCTCCGACGTTCTCTCGCATGATGAACTTCATCTTCAACCCCTACACCAATGAATTCGTTTTGGTCTATCTCGACGACATTCTGGTTTTCTCGAAGAACAAGGAAGATCATGCCAAGCACTTGCGTTTGGTTCTTGACAAGCTCAGAGAACATCAGTTCTACGCCAAGTTCTCCAAGTGTGAATTTTGGCTCGATGAGGTTCTTTATCTTGGTCATATCATCTCTGCCAAGGGCATTTCCGTGAATCGTGAGAAGGTGTCTGCAATTGTGAATTGGGAACCTCCTCAGAACGTGAAGCAACTCCGCAGTTTCCTCGGTCTCGCAAGCTATTGCAGAAGATTCGTTGAAAACTTTTCTAAGATCGCCAAGCCTCTCTCAAATCTTCTTCAGAAGCACGTCAAGTACGTTTGGTCTCCGGAGTGTGATATTGCTTTCAACACTTTGAAAGAGAAATTGATCTCTGCTCCAGTTCTGACTCCGCCTGATGAAACCAAGCCGTACGAGGTCTTTTGTGATGCCTCTCTCCAAGGTCTCGGTGCTGTACTGATGCAAGAGAAGAAAGTTGTTGCTTATACCTCTCGCCAGTTGAAGCCTAATGAGAAGAACTACCCCACTCATGAGCTCGAGTTGGCGGCAGTTGTGCATGCTTTGTTGACTTGGAGACATCTTCTATTGGGAAGGAAAGTGGATATTTTCACTGATCACAAGAGTCTCAAGTACATCTTCACTCAGCCTAATCTCAACCTCAGGCAGACTCGATGGGTCGAAATGATTCAAGAGTACAATCCGAGTATCGAGTATACTCCAGGCAAGGCTAATGTGATTGCTGACGCTTTGAGCAGAAAAGCATATTGCAACAGTCTGATTCTCAAGCCTTATCAACCCGAGCTTTGTGAAGCTTTCCGCAAACTTAATCTGCAAGTTGTTCCTCAAGGTTTCCTCGCCAACCTTCAAGTCTCTCCTACCTTAGAAGACCAGATTCGCCAAGCCCAACTTCTTGATGCTATGGTGAAGAAGGTGAAGATTGGTATTGCAAAGAGTCAGTCCAAGTACAAGTGCTAC
>NW_021242393.1:0-1244 GCF_002162155.2 Triticum dicoccoides | reverse complement strand
GTTGCATACACGTGACTTCTACTCCCTCCGTTTTTAAATATAAGTCTTTTAAGAGATCCCAATATGGACTACATATGAAGGAAAATGAGTGAATCTACACTCTAAAATATGTCTATATACATCCGTATGTAGTTTGTAGAGGAATCTCTACAAAGACTTATATTTAGGAATGGAGTGAGTACAACTTATTATTACGGTTCATTTTTCCGTTTCAATAATGCGACATGATCGAGTCAGTGCATGCTTTGTCGGACAGGGAACCATCCACTTGTCCATGGATCAATGGAATAAATACTGATTTGCATACCTTTTTTTCTACTGTAACAATAATCAAGCCAATAATAATAAGATTTCTCGGTCATTGGCAATCTTTGCCCCATTAATTGATCTCAGCTGAACTTTCTTTGCTGAGCTAGTTGTGATTTCACTCGCTCACTTCATACTCCGCGGCTGTGCACACGTACACACGTCCAAATTGATATACATTCCACTTGAACGTGAGAAGGTGGAGTTTTCTAAGTGGCCTCTACAACTTAGGCGCGTAAAACCAGGTGGAATGTATATGTATCTATTTGGACGTGTGTACGTGTGCACAGCTGCGGAGTATGAAGTCAGCGAGTGAAATCACAACCAGCTCAGCACAGAACCTTCAACTGAGATCAATTAATGGGACAAAGATTGCCAATGACAGAGAAATCTTATTATTATTGGCTTGATTATTGTTACAGTAGAAAAACAGGTATGCAAATCAGTATTTAATCCATTGATCCATGGACAAGTGGATGGTTCCCTGTCCAACAAAGCATTGAATTAGCGGAAAATGAGTTAGACTTGCACTAGTGCAAAATGTGTTAACATTGTACCTATATGGTATATTCATCATAGTAAATATTGTGATTATATATTCGAAAGGCACCAAACGACAAAACATATGCTTACATTGTGAAGTAATTTGTTGTGGTATTACTCACGGGTTTCTTTTCTTGGGTGATTTTCCTGATCCGGCTCTATAGGGCACCTCCTGTGCCCCCACCGATTTTGGCAAAGTTTGCTTAGATTGAAAGAAAGATTGATTTTTTTTCAAAATTTAAAATTTGATTTAATAATTCAGGGCATTATTTTGACTGCCATTACTGGTAATCGGTGCCCACCAACATATTATCCAACCGAAAAAACCTTGGTAATATAGTCTTGTAATAGTGTTCCCTCTTTGGCTCTTCCTTCGCCGGACCTCTGGGCATCCC
>NW_021242392.1:0-391 GCF_002162155.2 Triticum dicoccoides | reverse complement strand
TGGCCTTAAGAAAAAGCTTTTAAATAAAATAGGAAAAATAACTTTTAAAATTATATTTTTGTGGTTTATGGGAGTCCTACATCTAATAGGAGTCAAATATATTTTTGGAAAGATTTTTACTGCCCTTAATTAAGTACTTGCAGTGCAAACCTCAATTCAGGGGTTTTTGGAAAACTAAATTTAGAAAATACTTTTTGGCCAAATTATTTTTGTAAGAAAATTCTATATTGTACTATACACATGGTATGATCATTGGGCAGAAGTTTTGGATCAAGGAGAAGGAGTATAAGAGTTGGAGGATTTATTTTATTTTTAGAGCACTTGCAAACAACAGACAATCATTCAATCAAAGCAAGACAAAACACTCAAAAGTTTTTGTCAAACCACATTT
>NW_021242391.1:0-639 GCF_002162155.2 Triticum dicoccoides | reverse complement strand
TACCATCAAATTCGTATGAAATTGGGGGATGAATGGAAAACAGCATTTAAAACTAAGTTTGGATTATATGAGTGGTTAGTCATGCCTTTTGGGTTAACTAATGCGCCTAGTACTTTCATGAGACTAATGAACGAAGTTTTATGTGCTTTCATTGGACGATTTGTGGTAGTCTATTTTGATGATATACTGATTTATAGCAGATCTTTGGAAGAATATTTGGAACATTTACGTGCTGTTTTTATTGCTCTACGTGATGCACGTTTGTTTGGTAACCTTGGTGATGAGGACATGACTACCTTGGATATGACCAAAAATATTGCATATATGCATATTTGTCAGGTGATTTCTAGTGCAAACTATTCAATAATCTATTTATGTTATCCAGAACAAAAATACTTCACACACTTTTGTGTTTTGTCTAATTGCAGGTGTATGGGACATTTGTACAATCCACATATGAAGATAAGGAAGAAAGAGATGTTTATTTGCTGTCCAAAAAGTTCTCTCACGTCACTTTTGGCCCAAGAGAAGATAGAGTCCAAGTCTCTTACGTTCTGGATTCAGATTCGGACTGCACAGACATACCTGACTCAAAACGCACACAAGTTTTTTATACGGACTCCGAATTGGGTGATTCTT
>NW_021242390.1:0-591 GCF_002162155.2 Triticum dicoccoides | reverse complement strand
AAACCCGGGGTCTCACGTGTAAACGCCCGCCACGTCGGACTGACGGCGGGGTCTCACGTGGCCCCGCTTCAACGAGCCGCGTAGTGCCTTGCCCGACTATTTAAAGTCGACCGGTGGCACCGAAACCCTACCATCCATATTTTCCTCCACCTGTCCGCCGCCGCCACCACTTTCCACTCCCTCCGCCCGCCTAGTAGCCATGCCCCCACGCCGCCGGGTGAGGGGCCACCCATTTCTAATGCCGGAGCACCGGCTCGAGCTACTTGAGCAGATCCGGGCAAGGCGCTCTCCTACCCGGCAGGAGATGGAGGCCATGAAATTGGCCGAGATGCTCACCTACATGGATGAGGTCGAGCAGGAGAAGGATGAGCGGGAGCCCTCCTACCCGTCCATCCAGCCGGCGCCCGACATCGTTGTCGTGGACATCTCCGACGACGAAGATTATCTAGGGCAGTATGTAGTATGTAGCACGTAGAATTTCTTTTGTATGCTTTGTATGGATCTAGGGGTTGAAATATGAGAGACTCGGACGTAGAGTGGCTAATTTGAGACGTGGCCGGTCACTGTCCACGTACACACCTGGTCATGTCT
>NW_021242389.1:0-392 GCF_002162155.2 Triticum dicoccoides | reverse complement strand
GCACCGTTTAGCAATTTCAATCAGGAAAATTGGCCCAGCTTAGATACCTGCTGACGTTGGCCCATCAATTGAGAGTAAGCGTTTTTGAATGAAACAATATTTTTGCACAGATCCAAAACACTATGAATTGATCCCTGCTTACTTTCATACCCTATTGCTGCTAATTTGTGGATTATACATTTTCTCTTGTTCATTCATTCTTAAACAGCGTACATTGTGTTGTGCATAATCCTTTACAAAAACAAGATGATTAGACCTTGACACTTATAGACTATACTTACATGGCATGCTAGCTCGTCCGTATATCACAGCGTTTGAAACAATGAAACACTGCAATACATTGCAAGCGTGTACAATTGTACTCTAATACTCTTGAATCGTAGTAACAAACT
>NW_021242388.1:0-1665 GCF_002162155.2 Triticum dicoccoides | reverse complement strand
TCGATGCAAGCTTAACACCTATCCGGATAGCTCTGAGTAGAGATACCGGATACGTATAATGGAGCAACAATTTAGAATAGCTCCAAGTAGAACAGTTATTTGGAATAGCTCCAAATAGAACGTGGTAGCTGCATCTAGGAGATGACATAGAGATTTGTAAAGCACACACAGATCTGAAAGGTTCAGACCCGTTGACTATAACCTCTCTCACAAGCATAACATGATCAAACCCAGAACTCATCGAGTGTTAATCACATGGTAAATGTGAACTAGATTATTGACTCTAGTAAACTCTTTGGGTGTTAGTCACATGGGGATGTGACCTTGAGTGTTAATCACATATCGATGTGAACTAGATTATTGACTCTAGTGCAAGTGGGAGACTGTTGGAAATATGCCCTAGAGGCAATAATAAATTGATTATTATTATATTTCCTTGTTCATGATAATCGTTTATTATCCTTGCTAGAATTGTATTGATAGGAAACTCAGATACATGTGTGGATACATAGACAACACCATGTCCCTAGTAAGCCTCTAGTTGACTAGCTCGTTAATCAATAGATGGTTACGGTTTCCTGACCATGGACATTGGATGTCGTTGATAACGGGATCACATCATTAGGAGAATGATGTGATGGACAAGACCCAATCCTAAGCCTAGCACAAGATCATGTAGTTCGTATGCTAAAGCTTTTCTAATGTCAAGTATCATTTCCTGAGACCATGAGATTGTGCAACTCCCGGATGCCGTAGGAGTGCTTTGGGTGTGCCAAACGTCACAACGTAACTGGGTGGCTATAAAGGTACACTACGGGTATCTCTGAAAGTGTCTGTTGGGTTGGCACGAATCGCGATTGGGATTTTGTCACTCCGTGTAAACGGAGAGGTATCTCTGGGCCCACTCGGTAGGACATCATCATAATGTGCACAATGTGACCAAGGGGTTGATCACGGGATGATGTGTTACGGAACGAGTAAAGAGACTTGCCGGTAACGAGATTGAACAAGGTATCGGTATACCGACGATCGAATCTCGGGCAAGTACCATACCGCTAGACAAAGGGAATTGTATACGGGATTGATTGAGTCCTTGACATCGTGGTTCATCCGATGAGATCATCGTGGAACATGTGGGAGCCAACATGGGTATCCAGATCCCGCTGTTGGTTATTGACCGGAGAACATCTCGGTCATGACTGCATGTCTCCCGAACCCGTAGGGTCTACACACTTAAGGTTCGATGACGCTAGGGTTATAAAGGAAGCTCGTATGTGGTTACCGAATGTTGTTCGGAGTCCCGGATGAGATCCCGGACGTCACGAGGAGTTCCGGAATGGTCCGGAGGTAAAGATTTATATATAGGAAGTCCTGTTTCGGCCATCGGGACAAGTTTCGGGGTCATCGGTATTGTACCGGGACCACCGGAAGGGTCCCGGGGGCCCACCGGGTGGGGCCACCTGCCCCGGGGGCCACATGGGCTGTAGGGGGTGCGCCTTGGCCTACATGGGCCAAGGGCACCAGCCCCTAGAGGCCCATGCGCCAAGATATAGGAAAAAGGGGAGAGTCCTAAAAGGGGAAGGCACCTCCGAGGTGCCTTGGGGAGGATGGACTCCTCCCCCCCTCTTAGCCGCACCCCTTCCTTGGAGGAAGGGGCAAGGCTGC
>NW_021242387.1:0-2876 GCF_002162155.2 Triticum dicoccoides | reverse complement strand
ATTTTTGAGCTACTGAAGGCTGGTCATGGGTGCAAGGAAAAGCTGGACAAGATCAAAGAAGTTGTCATGGAGGAGTGATTTTTTAGGCATGGTTGGTAAGTAAATATGAGGCCTTTATATATAACTGGCCTAGCAATGAAGGAGTCTGATGCAAATATGCATCTCAGTACTAATATTAGCTAATGAACTGCCCAAGCCTAAGAACTGTCTATGGTTTCAGATCATTTTGGTTGTGGTGTGGGGTGCTGTTATGGCCCTGATCTGTAATGCTCTAAGATGATGTTATCTTTAATGCCCTGATGCTAAGTTAAGAACCTTATTATCTAAGCCTGTTGCAGTTTCTATCTGTCTTTTTTATCCTACCTGCAATATGGTCCTGAGAAGTTTGTTGTAACATTTCACACATTGCACAAACTTGGTAACACTGAACAAAGGTAGGTAGTTCACATAGGAGGCACCATAGGTAGCATTACATAGATAGCACAATACTTGCTAAAACTGAAGATTACTGACACTGACGAAACTGACATAGGTAGTACAATTGACGAAACTGACATAGGTAGTTCAACTACTGACGAAACTGAATCTGAAACTTATAGTTTTAGATTCACTTAGTTGTCTGTCCTACTAAGCGTCCGGATCATCGTACCTCTTGCTTCAGTTGGGTGGGATTTGGCTGCACCTCCACCTCCTCTTCCTCTTCGTCTTCATCGATGTTGATGATGGGTGGAGGACGGCGGCGAGCCTGCACAGCTGGCTGTGCGACGATCTATAGGTCGTCATCGTCTTCGTGCACCTCTGTTGTGTTTGCATTTGATGTAGCTTGTGCTGGAGCGACATAGCGGTGGTCTGCCCACCGCTGCCTCTGCCCAGCATCGCCGGAGTCGGCCTCCTTCATTGCCCATAGGAGAATGTCGATGGGCATGACCACCTTACCTGGGTTTCCATAGCGCTGCTCCATGTGCTGCTTCTCCTCGCTAGTCACCTTCTTCCTCACTTCCTCTGCTGCATCTACCAGCCCAATAGCGCTGGTGTACCTCATGGCGACCTTCATGTAGTCGAGGAAGAGTTCTTGGTCGCCGCATGCTGAACCAAGAAGCATGGCAACCCATCCCTTGCCAGTTGGGAATGGGTTTATCCATGGGTCTGGGGAAGGGGAAGAGGAAGAATCAGCCATGGTTGGAGCTAGGGGGAGGAGGAGTAGTTGTGGGTGCGGCAGAACTTAGCTGGATAGGTGCTGGAGTAGTAGTTATATGGAGGAGTTAAGTGGGGGGAGGTGTTGTGTGGCAGTGGAGTAGTAATAGTGAGGAGATTTTACTATTCTGTACAGGTGGTAGATGTGCTGTATTTAATGTTCACAGTTTCAGTGTGTTGAAACTTGTGATAATTTGCTGCCATTTCTCATCGGGAAAGTGAAAGTTAGGTAGCATGCTCTCAAACCAGATTTCAAGTATTTACAAGACATTCATGAACGTAAAGCTAATTCATAAACTTAAACCAAATTTAGAAACATTCAGCAATGCTTAGATAGCATGATCCTTAACCAGATTCAGACATAGAGAGAGACGAAACTTTCAGTACCACGCATTAAAACGCATAAAACATAGATAGTTCGAGCTGATTTAAGCAAACTTAGTACTAATACAGACGACGAAGAAGACGATAATTTGCTGCTGCATCTCCATTGTTGCATGCTCTCTCACTCTGCAGACGACGAAGATGACGCCGCTCTGAACATTCAGAAGTAACAACAATAAGTGAAGGCAAATGTAGTATGAAGGAAGAAATAAGTTCAGAGACATACATAAACAGAAAACACAGAGCAAGCAGAGAACATGCAGAGAACTACTCCTCTCTTCCTTCGAACGCAGCCAACATCCTAGTCCACCGAGTCCTTGTTACTTGGAATCGATGGAAGCTTGCCCTGTCTCTTGCCCACCAGATGACAAGGTCATCCGTGATGTGCGTTCCTTCTGGGAACGCCTCATTGAACTACTTGACATCGTTGGCGTTACGTTCTGCCATAATCCTGGCAGCCAGCCTCCGCCGTCGCTCCAGCGCACGCGCTCTGCGATTGGCCCTCGCAGCAGCCCTATCAACCTCCTCATGGTCATCCACTAGCTCTCCTAATGCTGGATCCATCTCTAGCTGAACTAGGGTCCGCGTGCTTCCGCGGCGGCTAGGTTTTGGGTTAGGGGAAAGATGTTGTACGATCGCTGCGTCTTTTGTAGACAGAATGGCATGCTTGGGAGGGGGGCAGAGAGATCCAATAACCGAGCCCAGTACCAGGCCCAAATTAATAAAGCATAACAGGGTAGCAGGCCCATCTTAGACAAGTTCGGACAAGTGCAGAAAGTAAGAGCAGAAAGTAAGAGCAGAAACTAAGTTCAGAAACTAAGTTCAGAAAAGTTCAGAAACTAAGTTCAGACTTACCATTAGTTACCACTTGCATAGAAGTAGCCCTTCAATTTGGAGCTTGGATACCTCTTCCTTTTGGTCCCTGCCAAACCTTGTGCAGAAGTTGTGGCAGATCTTGGTGCACTGAAACCATAATTTCTGCCTCTACCTGTAGGCCTGCCCCTTCTGGATGTACCAACAGGGGCTGGTGCTGATGCAGAAGGTCCTGGAGCAGAATGTGATGCTCTATTTGCTGTTGCAGCAGGGACTGATATGGTAGGGTTGGCTCTTCTTCCAGTTGTAGCATGGCCTTGAGCTGGTGCAGCTGGTGTATCTGCATAAACTGCCCTGTTTTCCTGCATTCAAGAACCAGGACACATTTAGTGAGGTAAATACCATGGAAAAAGGAAACTTGTAAGTCATGTAATTACCTGATGTTTGTTTTTCCTCATATGAAGCTTAGGCCTCAGAGCCTTCTG
>NW_021242386.1:0-435 GCF_002162155.2 Triticum dicoccoides | reverse complement strand
TTCAATTCCACGATACGATCTGATGGGAACTAGGGGGCATTGGAAATTCGGGATTACTATTTCACATCTAGATGCAATATACTTGCCTCACATCTATGTCTCAAACCACATGATTGATTGCTATAAAATTCATGTAAACTTTTTTTTGACACGGACTCATGTAAACTGTTTGTTTAGTGCAGGCTGGTGTTTTTTCTCATGTAAACTAGTTGTCTAGTGAGGGCTGGTGCTTTTCTTTTACCGCGCTATGTTTGTTTTCCGGGCCGTGTGCGTCCCGGCTACTTATTTGAGCCATGTTGAGCTTGTTTTCCATGTTTTCTCTGGCTGTGATTTTTTGTTTTTGAAGCAAAGTTACACCGCGATGAATTGAAGTCAACAAAGCATATTTTATATTGTTTATTTTTCCTCTTTTCTTGCCCGTTTTTTGTTTTTTTT
>NW_021242385.1:0-750 GCF_002162155.2 Triticum dicoccoides | reverse complement strand
ACCTCAAAGTTATTCTTTCGCATCGATCTATAAAAGAGTTCGTACTAGAATAACACCTTAAGACAGAAATCGATCAAAACCCTAATGTCACCTAGATACTCCATTGTCACCTCAAGTATCCGTGGGCATGATTATACGATATGCATCACACAATCTCAGATTCATCCAACCAACACAAAGTACTTCAAAGAGTGCCCCAAAGTTTCTACCGGAGAGTCAAGAACGTGTGCCAACCCCTATGCATTGGTTCATGGGTGGAACCCGCAAGTTGGTCACCAAAACATACATCAAGAGGCACATGATATCCCATTGTCACCACAGATAAACATGGCAAGACATACATCAATTGTTCTCATAAAAGACTCAATCCGATACGATAACTTCACAGGGGAAACTCAATTCATCACAAGATAGTAGAGGAGGAGAAACATCATAAGATCCAACTACAGTAGCAAAGCTCGGTATACATCAAGATCATGCCATAGAGGTAACACGAGAGAGAACACGAGAGAGAGAGAGATCAAACACATAGCTACTGGTACATACCCTCAGCCTCGAGGGTGAACTACTCCATCCTCGTCATGGATAGCGCCGGGATGATGAAGACGGCCACCGGTGATGGGATCCCCCTCTGGCAGGGTGCCGGAACAGACTCCCGAGAGGTTTTTGGTGGCTACAGAGGTTTGCGGTGGCGGAACTCCCGATCTATCTTGATATTCAATGGTTTTAGGGTACATAGGCTTATATAGG
>NW_021242384.1:0-448 GCF_002162155.2 Triticum dicoccoides | reverse complement strand
CAGACGAGCAGCTCCTCCATCTGCAGCGCACCTCGCGCTCCAGAGCAGCACAACCGCCACGCCCAGCCGGTCGCCACGCCCGCCGCGCGCCAGCCGCTGCCGCGTCCGGCCGTCAAACCGCGCCCCACGCGCGCATCTGGGACCGAGCGCCGCCGCGCGCACGCACGCCGTCCACGCCTAAGTCACGCCGGAGCCCGGACCGAGGCCGCCGCCCCGGCGTCCCATCCGCCGCCCGCAGCCGACGCAGCCAGATCCATGCCGCGCCGACGTGAATCACCGCCTGCTCGCGTCGCACCAGCACACCCCCGCACCATCCAGCCCCGGCGCCGTGCGCTCGCCCGCGACCTCGCCACGCTCCGCCCCGCCTGCGCGCTCCGGGAAGACGCAGCCACCGCGCGCTCGCGCGTCGCCGCGGGAAGGGGAAAAAATGCCCCGCCGCCACCTTCCC
>NW_021242383.1:0-518 GCF_002162155.2 Triticum dicoccoides | reverse complement strand
CGGGGATATACCCCGCGGCGTAACCTGGCCGGACTTGGCGATTCACCGGCGACCCGCACTGACTAGACGGTTTACAAGCAACCTGACTGAACATTATGATTCACTGGTAACCCGGCGGGCGGGACAGACGGATGACAAGGCCCAAGGCCCAGAAGGCCGGCTCATGTTATGGTGGGCCGGTTTAAGAGGAAAGGCGTGAGAAATATTTGTCTTACAAGGAGTTAAGACCTGGACTTGTATCCGGTTTGTATTATAAGGTAGACTAGTCCTAATCCTAATAGGACTGCACATGTAACCCGCCCCTCTAACTTATATAAGGAGGGACAAGGCTCCCCAAAGAGGGACAAGCAACAAGAAACAATCTCTAGGGCTAGACATAACTAGGAGAGCCGGTTTACGGTGACTCCCTCGCGAGCATAATGAGAGCTGGCCACAAACAACATGTAGCTATTAACGGATGATGTTTCCCGGGGCCCGAAGCTGTGTAAATCCTTATCTTGTGTGTTGATCCACCTCGC
>NW_021242382.1:0-1542 GCF_002162155.2 Triticum dicoccoides | reverse complement strand
AGGGAGCGCTCTGTGTTTCCATTAACTGTGATGACCCCCTGAGGTCCTGGCATCTTGAGCTTGAGGTATGCATAATGCGGTACCGCATTGAATCTCGCAAATGCGGTTCGCCCGAGCAGTGCATGATAGCCACTGCGGAACGGGACTATATCGAAGATTAACTCTTCGCTTCGGAAGTTATCCCGGGATCCGAAGACCACTTCCAGTGTGACTGAGCTTGTGCAATGGGCCTCTACACCTGGTATGACACCTTTGAAGGTCGTTTTTGCGGGTTTGATCCTTGAGGGGTCTATACCCATTTTGCGCATTGTGTCCTGGTAAAGCAAGTTCAGGCTGCTGCCGCCATCCATAAGGACTTGAGTGAGGTGAAATCCGTCAATGATTGGGTCTAGGACCAGTGCGGCGAAGCCGCCATGACGGATACTAGTGGGGTGGTCCCTGCGATCAAATGTGAACGGACAAGAGGGCCATGGGTTGAACTTTGGGATGACTGGCTCCAACGCATATACGTCCCTTAGCGCACGCTTCCGCTCCCTCTTGGGGATGTGGGTTGCGTATATCATGTTCACCGTCCGCACTTGTGGGGGGAACCTCTTCTGGCCTCTGGTGTTCGGCTACCGGGGCTCCTCCTCGTCATCGCTATGTGACCCCTTATCTTTGTTTTCAGCATTTAACTTGCCGGCCTGCTTGAACACCCAACAATCCCTGTTGGTGTGGTTGGCTGGCTTGTCGGGGGTGCCGTGTATTTGACACGAGCGGTCGAGTATACGGTCCAAACTGGACAGGCCCGGAGTGCTTCTTTTGAATGGCTCTTTCCGCTGACTGGGTTTAGAGCCTTTGAATCCGGCATTGACTGCCGTATCCTCGGTATTGTCGCTGTTAATGCGGCGCTTGTGTTTGTTGCGATGCAACCTACCATTGCCATCCTTGGTATCCGAAGTACCATGGTTCTTTGATATGTTATTGCTGCGAGCCAGCCAGCTGTCTTCTCCCGCGCAAAAGTGGGTCATGAGTGTCGTGAGGGCTGCCATGGATTTCAGCTTTTCCTGGCCAAGGTGCCGGGCGAGCCACTCGCCACGGATGTTGTGCTTAAAAGCTACTAGGGCCTCTGCATCCGGACAGTCAACGGTTTGATTTTTCTTTGTTAGGAATCGTGTCCAGAATTGCCTGGCCAATTCCTCTGGCTGCTGAATTATGTGGCTCAAGTCATTGGCATCCGGTGGTCGCACATAAGTGCCTTGGAAGTTGTCGAGGAACTCGGCTTCCAGATCTTCCCAACAACCAATGGATTCTGCTGGCAGGCTGTTGAGCCAATGTCGAGCTGGTCCTTTGAGCTTGAGTGGGAGGTATTTGATGGCGTGTAGATCATCACCGCGGGCCATGTGGATGTGCAGGAGGAAATCCTCGATCCATACCGCAGGATCTGTTATGTCGTCGTATGATTCGATATTTACGGGTTTGAAACCCTTCGGGATTTGGTGATCCATTACTTCGTCTGTGAAGCATACGGGGTGTGTGGCGCCTCTGTACTGGGCTATATCG
>NW_021242381.1:0-1335 GCF_002162155.2 Triticum dicoccoides | reverse complement strand
TCGTTGAGCGTTTATTCAACTTTGCATCTCTGAATTGATTATTGCTGACCCTTTTTGCTACCATACTATAAGCCTTCCCAGCTCCACATACATCTACGTCGTGTGTTTGACTCTCCCTGGTAATCGCTCTATCCAAGCTTTGAGAGTTTTTGACTACAATGGTTGCCGATCACCGCCTGCTGTTGGGTAAGAACTGGTAAGAATTTGAGATTTGCTTGACGGATTTGTGATACACCACCACCACTTCTTAGTAGTCTGTAGGATCATATTCTTGTGTGTTTCTATTGCTGCTAACCATGCCAGGATCACAAGCCGACGAGATTGACTGGGAGAACTTATCGAACAAGGAGCTTCATGATAAGTTTCAGCAAATGATGACTGAACAGGTGCAAGATGTGCTGAACAATTTTGAAGAGGCCATGGAGAAGATTACTGGCCTTGAGAAGACGTTCGAAACAAAGCTCGATAACAGATTTAATGAACTGCTTACGCGTCTTCCACCACCGGCTGCACCTGTCGCACCTCTGCAACAACAACAACTACGCCCCCTTCCGAATCAGTATGGACGAGCACAGCGTGTTCCTATTGAGTCAGGACAAAATTCTGTTGCCGCTGCTACTGCTGTTGGTGCTTCTTTGGCTCCTACTACTGCTGTTGCTGGTACCCAGGAGGATGATGAGTATGCGGGCGATTATGAGGATGAGGTTGATCAAAATCAGCACTACGTGCAGCCACCTGCACCACCACCAGCAGGTCGACCTCAGGTATATATTCGTAATGGTAGGCCTGCACCACCACCTCAGGTACGAGATGATGTCCATATTCCTAAACTGAAATTGAATATTCCACCATTTGAGGGTAGATATGTTCCTGATATATATCTTACTTGGGAGTTAGAAACTGAACAACGATTTACATGTTTACAATATCCTGAGGAGAGACGAGTTGCTGCTGCTGTTTGTGCTTTCACTAGTCTTGCATGTGTATGGTGGTCTGAACATTGTAGATTATATCCTATTCCAACTACTTGGGCTGCTTTGAAAACTGCTATGCGTACTCGTTGGGTTCCACCATATTATCAACGTGAATTGCTTCAAAAATTACAGCGCTTAAGACAAGGAAAAAATTCTGTAGAAGAATATTATCAGGAATTACAAACTGGCATGATTCGATGTGGTATTGTTGAGGAGAATGAAGCTATGCTTGCATGTTTTCTGGGTGGATTAAATAGAGAGATTCAGACCATTCTAGACTATAAGGAGTATACTAATATCACTCGTTTATTCCATCTTGCTTGTAAAGCTGAACGTGAAGTGCAGGATCGACAAGCATTGG
>NW_021242380.1:0-1182 GCF_002162155.2 Triticum dicoccoides | reverse complement strand
GGAGGGAGAGCTTGGCAGGGCGGCATGACGGGCTGGTCTGCACCAGCAGAACGGAGGGAGAGATTGAAAAAGAGTGTCCGCCTGCAGTGGCACGGAAGAAGAGTTCGAAAGCAGCACGGGCGGCTGCTCTGCAGCTGGTATTGAAGGTAGAGCTTGGCAAGAGAGAATGGGAGAGCTCTACTGCCTCGAGCATCGCATCCAGCCCCAATGGCATCATGCCCACTTGCCCGGGTAAGCTTCTTCTCTGTTCCAATTCTTGCACTTGTTGGTTTTTTACTTTCAGAGCTCTGGGAAATATCAGATGGTGTGTGTCTTCTTTGATGGTACAAGTATTTTAAACTGGCACCGTCTGATAATATATGATTGCTATAATGAACAAAGGTTGTATTTTTTAATTGATTGGTACGCAATTGTTGTCTTAGCTGATCACTTGCTCATTTCCATTCTTGAAAATGCAAGATTATTAATTTCCTTATAAGGATATATAAAGATAGAGGCAATCTTTTTAAAACTTTTCTGAAATCTGATATAAATGAAAATGTCTGATATTCAAATTAGTTAGATTAGTTTATGTACTCCTAGCAGTGCACCTAAATTTGAGTACCAATGTTTCAGGGTACTATTTTGTTTTTTGAGAACCAAGTAAAAGACACAGTTCCAGTGTGATCAGCTAAGAGTTTTTGTACACAACATCGATTCTATTTTTCTCAAACCATTTATTTTAGCTTGGATAAGTGGTGTTTTGTTGTTCTACGGACTGAATTTGTTGACGAACATGGCTCGTGTGTATTAATTCATCAATGTCTCTGGCTATCCTGCAGTACAAGGCAGACCATAGATTCCTCCCGATGAAGATTGATGTGGCGCGATGGAGAGCTTGGTGTGTGCGGCCTGCTGATGGCGCTCGGGCCGATGGTGGCTTAACAACGCATGTTCTCTTATCGTCCTCATGCTCTCTGCCCTTAATTTTATCTCTCCGATTCTTCTTTGGTTACATGCACATGTGATTGAGGCAGGACAACAGGAGCAGCAAGAAGCATCGACAACTATGAGCTAGCTGCTAGCAGTGCCCCCCCTCATGTACATGGATTTGTAATGGCCAAGGAACACTTTCGATTCTTTCTTTAGTGTTTTCACTATCAATCCATATTTGGTGAACTTGTTCTACTGTTCATGAGCCTC
>NW_021242379.1:0-1165 GCF_002162155.2 Triticum dicoccoides | reverse complement strand
AACTCAGTTCCTAAGGACGGCTTCAATGAGACAACCCACCATTTACTCCTACATGGCATCTCACCGCTACCTTTACCAAATCGTGTTCACACACTTAGACCACACACAGTATAGGACATATTCACACACCTCCAATTCATCCCCGATGAATCAGACCTGACTCAACTCTAAGCAGTAGCAGGCATGACAAACAAGCATGACTGAGTAGGCACATCAGGGCTCAAACAACTCCTACTCATGCTAGTGGGTTTCATCTATTTACTGTGGCAATGACAGGTCATGCAGAGGAAAAGGGGTTCAACTACCACAGCATGTAACAGTTGAATCGTTGTTGTCCTAATGCAGTAAAAGAGAGCAGGAGCGAGGGAGTGGGATTGTATCGGAATGAACAAGGGGGTTATGCTTGCCTGGCACTTCCGAAGATAGTATAGTTCTTCATCGATGTCATCGAACTCATCGTCGGAACATCGTCTATCGAGAGGGGACAAACACCGGCAAACAAGGAAGAACACAATCAATGCAATGCACAATATGATGCATGATCATGACATGGCAATATGTTGTGATTTGGGCTAATGCAACTAGCAACCAGATTAAATGAAGTTGGTTTGAATCAAAGATTCAAATTCAAACTCCATATGTGATTTCTTAAATGCCATTCATATGATTTGTACTAAACAGCAGCTATAAGTTGTTCTGACATGCATGAAAATGGTACAGATGGATAGATTGGATTTTTCTGATCATTTTTCATATATAAATTATTTCATTTGGAGTTACGGTTGATTTTATATGAATTTTAGAAGTTTTGACTATTTTCTGAAATTTTCTGAATTATTTTAAATCCAGAAAATTATTAACTGCGTCAGCATTGCGTCACTGTGATGTCAGCAAGTCAACTGCGGCTGACCTGGTCAAACCTGACCAGTGGGGTCCACACGTCAGTGTCTCAGGCTGGTTTGTGTGGCCGATAGGTGGGCCTGGTCAACGGCCATGTCAGCAAGGTCAAAGCTGACGCGTGGGGCCACTGGATTAATCTAAACTAAACAGGGAATAAATTGTGGTTAATTAGGGGCGCGGGCCCCAACTGTCTGTGTTACTGTGGTTAATTAACTAGGTGATTAAACCCTAATTAGGCAGCCATGTCATCATCACCGGATCTACG
>NW_021242378.1:0-713 GCF_002162155.2 Triticum dicoccoides | reverse complement strand
CCATCGCCCTGAGCACACCTGCACGTTGCGTGGGCGGCCGAAAGCAGACCTAGCCTAGTGGCGTTCCAGTCCAATTCGGCGCGCGCCGCTCCGTCGCTGACGTCTGAAGTGCTTCGGCTGATACCACGACGTCGGGATACCCATAACTACTCCCACGTAGATGGTTAGTGCGTATAGGCTCGTAGCCGACTCAGATCAAATACCAAGATCTCGTTAAGCGTGTTAAGTATCCGCGAACGCCGAACAAGGCCAGGCCCACCTGTCTCCTAGGTGGTCTCAACCTGCCCTGTCGCTCCGCCACAAAGTAACAGTCGAGGGCCGTCGGGAACCCAGGCCCACCTCTACCGGGATGGAGCCACCTGTCCTTTCAGCCCCCTCGTCAGAATCACTTGCGGGTACTCAATGATCTGACCCGACTTTAGTCACCATCTGTATAGTATGTATGTGTGTATAGTATATACCCGTGATCACCTCCCAAGTGATCACGGCCCAATAGTATAGCAAGGCAGACTGACAAGAATGTAGGGCCAATGATGATAAACTAGCATCCTATACTAAGCATTTAGGATTGCAGGTAAGGTATCAACAGGTGTAGCAACAATGTCAGGCTATGCATCAGAATAGGATCAACGGAAAGCAGTAACATGCTACACTACTCTAATGCAAGCAGTATAGAGTAGAATAGGCGATATCTGGTGATCAAGGGGGGGGGG
>NW_021242377.1:0-478 GCF_002162155.2 Triticum dicoccoides | reverse complement strand
GGGCCTCGTCTCCTTACCGAAGTTGTGCTCGACCCGGAGGGCTAGAAATTATAAGGAAGAAAGACGAGAGTAATTAATATGTGTACATATACCAAAACAATGGAGGCATCAATTAACTAGTCAACACGGGCTTAATTAATATATATATACCTGGCCGGACTCCGTTCGGTCACCGGAGCAATCAGCACGGTCTCCTTCTTGTACCTCCATTGTCTCATTGGAGCCATCATGAACATAGTCCTCTTCTTGTACCGGCATTAATGGGCCGAAGCCATCATGAACATAGCCATGTTCTTCACCCAGTCCTTCCAGCTGACCATCGGTGTCGAGGAGAAATGACGCAACTTCATCACTTCCATTTGCAATTATGTCCCCCAACATCACTTCTGTTTCTTCGTCTCGGGAGTGCTCCATAGTTTCTGCAAATATTTACAACATGTGAATTATTATTCAAACATGGTACAGATGGATATATATA
>NW_021242376.1:0-1087 GCF_002162155.2 Triticum dicoccoides | reverse complement strand
AAAAATCGCCCCCTGATGGCGAGCCGGTGATACATTCGGCGCTGAGGGCGGTTTTGCGCCTAGTCGTCGCCCCCAGCTCGCCCCCAGGCATCGATGTTGGCCCACTTTTCAGCGAGAATAGGCCCATATTCGGCGTGGTTTGCCGTGGCTCGGCGTTCAATTATCAACATAAATATTTTTTATCACATATTTCATCACAGAAAAATCAAATACTTCAACAAAATAGTACAACAACAGATAGTTCAATACAAATTATATAGTTCAACAAATAAAAAATCATATTTCATCACACGTCGCGCCTGGCGTCGCCCTTGAGCCTCCATTGGTGCTCTCTCAGATCTTGCCGCAGTTGATGATGCACCTGTGGGTCTCGGATCTCCTGATGCATACTGAGGTAGGTAGTCCAGGTTGCTAGTAGCTGGTGATCAACTTGGGCAAGAGGACCCTGCCTGTGGTATGGTTCAATGTCAAACACTAACTCTTCCTGCTCGCTCTCAATGATCATGTTGTGCAAGATGACACAGCAGGTCATGATCTCCCACATTTGATCTTTCAACCAGGTCTGAGCGGGGTACTGGACAACAGCAAATCGAGATTGAAGCACACCAAATGCCCGCTCGACATCCTTCCTGCAAGCCTCCTGAATCTTCGCAAACCAGGCATTCTTGCCTCCTGGCACAGGGTTTGAGATGGTCTTCACAAATGTCGACCATCTCGAATAGATGCCATCAGCTAGATATTACCCCTTGTTGTAGTGCCGCCCATTGATCTCGAAGTTCACCGGAGGAGAATGACCTTCAACAAGCTTGGCAAAGACAGGACAACACTGCAGCACGTTGATGTCATTGTGAGTTCCTGGCATACCAAAGAAGGAGTGCCAAATCTAGAGGTCCTGTGTGGCCACCGCCTCAAGTACCACACTGCAACCACCTTTGGCGCCTTTGTACATCCCCTGCCAAGCAAATGGGCAATTCTTCCATTTCCAATGCATGCAGTCGATGCTTCCAAGCATCCCAGGAAATCCTCTTGTTGCATTCTGTGCTAGGATCCGAGCAGTGTCTTCCGCATTGGGTGTTCTCAAGTATTG
>NW_021242375.1:0-2314 GCF_002162155.2 Triticum dicoccoides | reverse complement strand
TTGTTAGTGAAACCCTAGATTGTTTAGTTTTTTTAGATATATATGAGATGCCTATTTTTATAGATAACTATGAGATGTTGATTTTTGTAGACATATATGAGATGTTTGTTTAGATATATATTAGATGTTGAGTTCATTTGAAATATTAGATGTTTAGTTTATTTGAAATATTAGATGTTTAGTTTATTTGAACACATATGACATATTCATTGTGTGAGAAGGAGATGTTGAGATTCTTTTAGTTGAACACATGTTATATGTTTAGTGTATATTTGAGATGAAGATGAACTCATGTATGTTTATTGTTTGAAATTGTAAGGATGGTTTGGCTTCTGGACGATGTCTACGACGTGCAACACCGGTCCTACATGATGCGTGAGAAGGATAAGGTAATAATGAGTAATCTAAATCTTTTGCAAATTTGCATTTAGTTGAAATTTACATGCCCTAAGATTTGTCATTACTTGTTTTTTGCAGAAGCTTGAACCTCTGAAAATTCGGTATCACGGGGTCTCTGGTCCTGCCATGCCTTACGACGAGCGGTACACACCGTACATCAAGCAGGCAGGACTACTCCCGTGGATTCTGTTGGTCAGCCGGTCCACGCCGAATCTGAACGCTCCACTGGTGTCCGCTCTTGTTGATCGATGGAGGACGGAGACGCACAGTTTCCATCTTCGGACTGGGGAGATGACCGTGACGCTCGAGGATGTCTCGTTGATCACCGGTCTTGCTATCGACGGGAGGCCTCTCTGTATGAGCACCGATTCTGATGGGTGGCGCGAGCAGATGATTGCTCTTATCGGTATGGCTCCTACCGAGGCTGAGGCTGATGTAGAGGAGGGAGAAGAGAAGAAGAAGAGGGAAAGGAAAGCAGTCGGAGCTGCTTTCACGTGGATTCAAAATAACTTTGCGACGTGCCCTCCGGATGCCACGTAGGTTGGACAGGAGAAGGCAGCGGAAGATAAAGGACTGGGGCAAGCATCATGCTCCGTATGTTACCCGCTTCCAGCTTTCTGTTGAGCAAGCTCGTAGCACTGCACGCGCCCCGCTTCGTGAGCACAGCCAACAAGCTTTTGATAACTACGTACGATGGTTTATTGAAACTACTCGAGTTGAGATATGCCCGCCGGCATATAATGAGGATATTCTTGAAGAACCCATAAACTTTGAGGATCTAGCAAAGGGGAAGTACAACAGAGATGTCAAGAAAGGGCACGGAGTCCCTGCTGTTCCGGTGATTAACTATGTGGTAAAGTGTTCCCTTCTTTACTTTCCCGTTGACCGTATTACACATGTTTGAATGGCTAACGCATTCATTCTTTCTCAGTTTATAGTGCTTTTATTGATGTTCAAGTTATTAGTTCTCTTTCTCAGTTTATAGTACTTTTATTGATGTTCAAGTCCCTAATGTTGAATTGTCTTAAATGATATGATGTTCAAGTTATTAGTTCTCTTTGCTTAGCATGTCCAGTTTATAGTACTTTTATTGATGTTCTAGTTATGTGAGTGCTGCTGCAGGAGGCCAAAATGGCATCTGTTTCTGCAGTTTTGCTTATAGCAGCACTGCAGCGCCCAACAGTTAGGCGCTGCACTGTACTGTGTGGCGCCCAACCGTTAGGCGCTGCACTGTACAGTGCAGCGCCCTACCCTTAGGCGCTGCACTACTCCCATGGCTTGCATCACATCCATAATACTTACAATGACTGCAGCATCACAGCAATTTGAACAAACACAAATTTTATGCCGACGAGTTCATAACTTAAGATAATTCAAACATTAGTACGACATGGTTCACGACACATTCATTACAAATGACAAATGGCAGCTTGCCCTAGAAGATAGTTGACGACGAGTGCACCGAAGCGAAGTCCCTACTGAGTAGAGCGAGGCCATTTCCCCTTCTTGTCACGTGCCGAGTCCTCCTCTTGCGCCTCGCGAGCCTTTGCAAGCTTTCTTGCCCTCTCCTCCTCACGAGCAAGTTTCGCTTGGCGTGCCCTCTCCTCCTCTCTTTTCTTCCGCTCCATCCTCTCCTTCTGACGACGCTCTTCCTCCAAGCCTCTTCGAAACGATTCTTTGGACCGCCGTTGCCGCCTAAGACAATCTGCGTATTGGTCCTTTTTTACATCTTCTGGCACTTCAAGATCTATCCATGTGAAGTACTTGCATAGAGGAGACGGTGACTGCATAAAAATTTGTTATTAGTGTTGACACACATTTGAGAGTAACATTTTCTCGAGCTTAGTGTTGCATAGAGCAGGCGGTGAAGTACTTCTCGAGCTTACCGGTGGTTGGTCATAGGGTGGGGTGGGGG
>NW_021242374.1:0-532 GCF_002162155.2 Triticum dicoccoides | reverse complement strand
CTTTTTCCATCATGTTTTTTCAAATAATTTATGCATTGGCGCCTTTTCATACTGCAGGGGTTGGGACCACCCTCAGGATGTCCGCGGGCCCAACCAAGTCCTTGGTGTGATTTGCCAGCAAAACTTCCCGGGATGGGTCACGTTGCCTGGTGAGGGTCAGCTTGCAGAGCTAGGATTGACCTGGGAGCACTACTTGGCTGCCCCGGCCCCGCCGCAGGAGATCATCGACGGTGTCTTGTGCCACACGAGGGCCAACATGGTGATCAGAACATTTTTGGTAATTTTGTTGGAAATATGCCCTAGAGGAAATAATAAAAGGATTATTATTATATTTCCTTGTTCATGATAATTGTCTTTTATTCATGCTATAATTGTATTATCCGGAAATAGTAATACACGTGTGAATACATAGACCACAATATGTCCCTAGTGAGCCTCTAGTTGACTAGCTCGTTGATCAACAGATAGTCATGGTTTCCTGACTATGGACATTTGATGTCATTGATAACGGGATCACATCATTAGGAGAATG
>NW_021242373.1:0-890 GCF_002162155.2 Triticum dicoccoides | reverse complement strand
TGCTTATAAGCTAGCCGATTGGGATAAAAATAGCAATCATTGATATTTGCGTTTTGGGAAGGAAACAGTAAGGATTTTGTCACAGTGCTTATCCGCAGCGATTTTTAATGGCTTTCTTTATGTTTCATTCACGTCAAATAGCAATAATGATATTCGCATCACCTTTTTTTGTGTGAACGTGGTAGCTTTGGTTTAGCATTTTTAAATGTGAACGTGCTCTAATTTTATTTAACGTTTTTGCATGCGAACCATGGTCTATTATCCTTTTTGTTCTAGGAATGTGGTCGATTTCACATTCACATAGGACGTGTTTGGTTGTTGCTAGCAATTTTTCCTGCATTGCATGTGTGTCTCAGTTAGGCCGGTTGAGGGAAAATCATCATGTGCATATCGTTTCACTACCAGAAAAAGGCATATAGGTGGCCCCTAACAAGTGGCGCACGCATATAACCACCCGCCACAACTATTTTAAATATTTTGCAGTGCCGGGTGCTATAAACTATTCACCACTGGCTATCTGAATAATACTGACGGGCATAAGTAAGGACCCGCCATTCCGTCACTCTTGTTAATTTCTTCACGGGTGAAAAGCAATAGTGGCGGCAACGTACAACAGGCCCATCACTGGTGCCATGCTAATCAGTGGCGAGCAGTTTCTTGCCACCGCCATAGATCCGCCCCCACCGGTTTCTAATTTTGTAGGAGTTTGCAGTGGTGGCTACTATTACGCGCCCGCCACGTCTATATTTGGTCATCCTGCCACCTACCACTCAAATATAGCTCTGGCGGGTGCTATCTGCTGCCCGTCACTCTTATGCATGACCTTATCCACCCCACCCACCACCCGCAGCCAGTCGCACATTATCCATCTAGACATAAATCTTTCTCGC
>NW_021242372.1:0-530 GCF_002162155.2 Triticum dicoccoides | reverse complement strand
CTATATGAAGGCTTTTACCCTGGAAAAAAAATCATAAGCAAGCTTTCGGGACGAAACTCCGCCGCCACGAGGCGGAACCAATCTACGGCTCTCACGAAGCTGTTCTGCCTGGGAAACATCCCTCCGGGAGGTGGAAATCATCGCCATCGTCATGACCAACGATCCTCTCATCCAGAGGGGGTCAATCTCCATCAACATCTTCACCAGCACCATCTCCTCTCAAACCCTAGTTCATCTCTTGTATCCAATCTTTGTACCAAAACCTCAGACTGGTACTTGTGGGTTGCTAGTAGTGTTGATTATTCCTTGTAGTTGATGCTAGTTGCTTTATTCGCTGGAAGATCATATGTTCGGATCCTTAATGCATATTAATACCCCTCTGATTATGAACGTGAACATGATTTGTGAGTAGTTACGTTTGTTCCTGAGGACATGGGTGAAGTCTTGCTATTAGTAGTCATGTGAATTTGGTATTCGTTCGATATTTTGATGAGATGTATGTTGTCTCTCCTCTAGTGGTGTTATGTGAA
>NW_021242371.1:0-886 GCF_002162155.2 Triticum dicoccoides | reverse complement strand
GGCAAGATCTTTGTTGCCAAGAATGGGTCCTTTCTGGAGAAAGAGTTTCTCTCGAAAGAAGTAAGTGGGAGGAAAGTAGAGCTTGATGAAGTATTACCTCTTGAACCGGAAAATGGCGCAACTCAAGAAAATGTTCCTGAGGTGCCTGCACCGACTAGAGAGGAAGTTAATGACAATGATCAAGATACTTCTGATCAAGCCCCTACTGAAATTCGAAGGTCCACAAGGACACGTTCCGCACCAGAGTGGTACGGCAACCCTGTCTTGGAAATCATGCTGTTAGACAACGGTGAACCTTCGAACTATGAAGAAGCGATGGCGGGCCCGGATTCCGACAAATGGCTAGAAGCCATGAAATCCGAGATAGGATCCATGTATGAAAACAAAGTATGGACTTTGACTGACTTGCCCACTAAGCGGCGAGCCATAGAAAATAAATGGATCTTTAAGAGGAAGACAGACGCGGATGGTAATGTGACCATCTATAAAGCTCGGCTTGTCGCTAAGGGTTATCGACAAGTTCAAGGGGTTGACTACGATGAGACTTTCTCACCGGTAGCAAAGCTGAAGTCCGTCCGAATCATGTTAGCAATTGCCGCATTCTATGATTACGAAATATGGCAAATGGACGTCAAAACGGCATTCCTTAATGGTTTCCTTAAGGAAGAATTGTATATGATACAGCCGGAAGGTTTTGTCGATCCTAAGAATGCTGACAAAGTGTGCAAGCTCCAACGCTCGATTTATGGGCTGGTGCAAGCATCTCGGAGTTGGAACATTCGCTTTGATGAGATGATCAAAGCGTTTGGGTTTACACAGACTTATGGAGAAGCCTGCGTTTACAAGAAAGTGAGTGGGAGCTCTGTAGCATTTCTCATATTATATG
>NW_021242370.1:0-1269 GCF_002162155.2 Triticum dicoccoides | reverse complement strand
TAACCTTGCACCTACTGCCGACTTTTTCACATGGTTGTGACCTGTGAGCAATTGTTGAACCAGGAAGTTTAAATGCGAGCAGGTAGCAGGTCCCCCCTGGGCTGTGATATCTGAACTCTGGAGTCTAAACCTTGTGGGTGGAGCTGTGGTGTCACTGTTTCCTCCGTGCCGCATCATGTGGATTGCACAAATGAAACACCACTTTCAGATTGAGTGGGCTATCAGTCCAATACAACTTCCACAACCACACGGAGTGCTTGGAGGGAGAGATGTCGGAATTCCCAGTTACGGAGGTGTGATAGTTTGTGCTCTGGTAATAAGCGCATGTTCTTTCTACATGAAACAACTTCACCAATTTGGCCATTTTTCGATCACTGGCAACTTATCTGATATCTAGGATACACAGAAATCCCTTTTGGTTCTTGTGAAAAGCAGCAGTCGATCATCACAAACTACGAAACGAGGAAGATTGTTATTTGATTGTAATATGACATACCCATGTATGCACCTGAAATGGTTGAAAGATTAGGAATGTTTTGCTATGCATAGAAAAGCTAAATATCAAAAGGACAAAATAGACTGTCATCAACCTCAAGTCGACATCATTTGACCCAGATAGTAAAAGCGGAATAGATTTGTAGTATGAATGCTAAACCTATTATTACATGCCATCCCAGATATGAACCTTCAACATATAGATAAGAATGTTTTGTACTATGCTCTACACAGAGCAACGCATCCACTCTTATCAGGGTGACCAAACCTTACTTTAGATAAGGCAACAAGGGAACTTGAGATCTACCCATCTAGCCAACCCCGAAATCTATTATAAAGTAGTAGAATTTCAAATGAATTCGAACAAATTCAGAAAAAAGATATGCACAGACTCATTTTAAATGAATTTCCTGCATGTAAATATGTCATCACACACGTTCAATACAGCATATCAGAAGTTCACAATAGTTTCCCAAGCGAACAGAGACTTCGTTTTATTTTTGCGTTCAAGAATGTTCCTATGTGAATGAAGAAGAAAAATGACGTCCTAATGTTGTTCCACTGGCCCTTCAGAGTTGCCGGAGCTAGGTTCCTCCATGTTAAAATTCTCTCTTCTTGGGCTGGATTAGAACTGGTCGCCGGAGCTTCAAATGGCATCAACCTAATAGCTATTGCGCCTTCAAGCCGTCACCACTCTCCTCTTGCATCATAGGCAGTTAGGCATGCCCTTTTGTTGGCAAGGTTGCTGACTAGGTACTTCAGTCTTTGTGCCTG
>NW_021242369.1:0-517 GCF_002162155.2 Triticum dicoccoides | reverse complement strand
ATTGAAATTATGCCAAGTAGCACTCCGCATCAAAAATTCTGTTTTTATCATTTACCTACTCGAGGACGAGCGGGAATTAAGCTTGGGGATGCTGATACGTCTCCAACGTATCTATAATTTTTGATTGCTCCATGCTATATTATTTACAGTTTGAATGTTTATGGGCTTTATTATACACTTTTATATAATTTTTGGGACTAACCTATTAACCCAGAGCCCAGTGCCAGTTCCTGTTTTTACCCTGCTTTAGGGTTTCGAAGAAAAGGAAAATCAAACGGAGTCCAATTGACCTGAAACTTCACGGAACTCTTTTTTGGAAGGAAAGAAGCCCAGAAGACTTGGAGTGCACGCCAGGGGACTTACGAGGAGGCCACGAGGCAGGGGGGCGCGCCCACCCCCCCTGGGCGCGCCCTCCACCCTCGTGAGCCCCTCGTGGCCCCCCTGACGTACTTCTTCCACCTATATATCTCCATATACCCTAAAAACATCCGTGAGCATAATAGATCGAGAGTTCCGC
>NW_021242368.1:0-1005 GCF_002162155.2 Triticum dicoccoides | reverse complement strand
GGGGAGGGCTGCACCAGAACTTCGTCTATAGCTCCCATGCGCCTCCCCACTATATATAGGGGTGGAGGGGCTGGTTTCTTGCCCTCCAAGTCCATTGGGGCGTTGGCCAAGGTGGGAGGAAAGAAATCTCATTATTTCCTTCCCCACCGATTGTTATCCCCCCTTTTTAGGGATCTTGATCTTATCCCTTCGGGATATGATCTTATTCCTTCTAAGGGGGGATCTTGGTGCGCCTTGACCAGGGGTGTGGGGCCTTGCCCCCACTACCCACGTCCATGTGGGTCCCCCCATGCAGGTGGGCCCCACTCCGGAACCTTCTAGAACCTTCCCGGTACAATACCGAAAAATCCCGAACATTTTCCGGTGGCCAAAATAGGACTTCCCATATATAAATCTTTACCTCCGGACCATTCCGGAACTCCTCGTGACATCCGGGATCTCATCCGGGACTCTGAACAACATTCGGTAACCACATACAAACTTCCTTTATAACCCTAGCGTCATCGAACCTTAAGTGTGTAGACCCTACGGGTTCGGGAGACATGTAGACATGACCAAGACGTTCTCCGGTCAATAACCAACAGCGGGATCTGGATACCCATGATGGCTCCCACATGTTCCACGATGATCTCATCGGATGAACCATGATGTCAAGGACTTAATCAATCCCGTATTCAATTCCCTTTGTCTATCGGTATGTTACTTGCCCGAGATTCGATCGTCGGTATCCAATACCTTGTTCAATCTCGTTACCGGCAAGTCACTTTACTCGTTCCGTAACACATCATCCCGTGATCAACTCCTTGGTCACATTGCGCATATGATGATGTCCTACCGAGTGGGCCCAGAGATACCTCTCCGTTTACACGGAGTGACAAATCCCAGTCTCGATCCGCATAAAACAATAGATACTTTCGGAGATACCTGTAGTGCACCTTTATAGTCACCCAGTTACGTTGTGACGTTTGATACACCCAAAGCACTCCTACGGTATCCAGGAGTTAC
>NW_021242367.1:0-927 GCF_002162155.2 Triticum dicoccoides | reverse complement strand
GGAGCTCTGGCCGTGGTGCCCGTGGAAGCCAAGCCGCAGCCGCAGATGCAGCGACAGACCGCCCTCGACGTGCCGCCCTTCCTCATCTTCGAAAAGTGTAGGGCGCCGGAGCTCTTGGAGTGCCATGCCTGCCACCCAAGGTTTTGGTTACCGGTCGAAATTTCGAGATTTCCCATGGTTACCGCGTATTTCCGTGTCCCTCGGTAAATCCACGTACCAAGCAAAAAATACCAGTTTTTTGAATTTTTTGAATTTAAACACTCAATTTGTAGTAAAACGTAGGATCTAATTAATGTCATGAGAGTTGATTCTGGCGTGTTGGTAGCAACCTAATTCCTGTTTTGAGAGGTATGTGGTTTAAATGTTTGTTCATTAACTTATTTGAATTCAAAATTCAACTATAAAATTTGTTCGAAATAATCTCGGTATTTATTGGTATTTCTCGGTAACCGTGGTAACCGCGTTTATCAGTCCCCCTCGGTAAAAATGCCTCATTCGGTAACCAAAACCTTGCTGCCACCTCCCCCTCAAACCGCCTATCTTCTCTGTACTGTATATTACTTCTTGAATCTTCGAGTAGGTTGTTTGCATATTGATTATAGTCATGGTGATTATTGCTCCTTGCCATGGAAACGACTACTGGTCTTGATCCTTATATTATAATAATTCGCAGTGCGACGACGGGCATCTGATGTGCTCGTCCTGCCGCGGCGCGCACGGCGAGGACTGCGGCCGCGTCGCCGCCCCCTGCCGCCTGGCAGACGCCTACGCCGGCGCCGTCAAGCTGCCGTGCGACTACGTCAAGTCCGGCTGCGAGGCGGGGCTCGTCGTCTACCACGACTCCGTGGACCACCGCCGCGCGTGCCAGCACGCGCCCTGCTGCTGCCCTGAGCGCGACGGGCCCTGGGGCGGCGGTGGCTGCGACTT
>NW_021242366.1:0-536 GCF_002162155.2 Triticum dicoccoides | reverse complement strand
AAAACCTATGCGGACATCACTGAAATGCTCAGCAAGTAAGTTCAATCGATCATTATCGCACCATATCGGCAACTTTTTGTTCATTTCCTGATATCTCAAGTAATAATAATTATTTTCTTTGTCTTGCAGGGTTTGGAAAACAGTTCAACGCAGAAGCTCCGGGACTGCTGAAGGAGTTGCGATATAAATACCCGAAAGTAAGTACTACTGGCTAGCTAGTTGCGCGCATCTCCCGTTGATTCTATAGCTATACTTTCATCAATGCCATTTATAATGCTTCATTATCAGTTTGATTGACCTCTATTTCTCATAAAGTGCTTGTGGCAGGAGGAAGGGAATGATTTCTGTGGATACTACGTGTGCGAGTTCATCCACACCTCGACTTTGAAAAACAAGCGGGGCTACTCTAGAAGACAATATGAAGTGCGTAAGCAATAATATTCACAATTTCATTTTATTACACCATCATTTCTGTTGAGTTTCATTCATATATATGTATTAATTAACCCCCTTCTTCAAATTAGACGTGGCAGATG
>NW_021242365.1:0-694 GCF_002162155.2 Triticum dicoccoides | reverse complement strand
TTGCTGCTCGTAGCAGTTTGGATGCAACAACCAAGTTCTGAATTCCAACAGCAAAACTGACGATTGGCGGTCATGGTTCTGTAGAAATTAAAGGGAACAATCCTTTGCCGACACGGTTCGTGCAATCACATCTGCATACACCTCCAAACTTTTTTTTCTACAACACCTCCAAACTTTTGTTTTTCTACAGCTTTTATTTTTAGTTTAGCATTCTCAGCGGTGCTTGTTGCTCCTCGGAGTAGTTTGGATGCAACAACCAAGTTCTGAATTCCAAGAGCAAAACTGACGATTGGCGGTCATGGTTCTGTAGAAATTAAAGGGAACAATCCTTTGCCGACACGGTTCGTGCAATCATATCTGCATACTCCTCCAAACTTTTGTTTTTCTACAACTTTTATTTTTAGTTTAGCATTCTCAGCGGTGCTTGTTGCTCCTCGGAGTAGTTTGGATGCAACAACCAAGTTCTGAATTCCAACAGCAAAATTGACGATTGGCGGTCATGGTTCTATAGAAATTAAAGGGAACAATCCTTTGCCGACACGGTTCATGTAATCACATCTGCATACTCCTACAAACTTTTTGTTTTTCTACAACACCTCCAAACTTTTGTTTTTCTACATCTTTTATTTTTAGTTTAGCATTCTCAGCGGTGCTTGTTGCTCCTCGGAGTAGTTTGGATGCAACAACCAAGTTC
>NW_021242364.1:0-1482 GCF_002162155.2 Triticum dicoccoides | reverse complement strand
AGGTGGCCACGAGGCAGGGGGGCGCGCCCCTGACCTTCGTGGGCCACCCGTAAGGTGGTTGATGCCCTTCTTTCCCTCCAAGAAAGCTAATATCCGGATAGAGATCGTGTTAAAATTTCAGCCCAATTGGAGTTACGGATCTCCAGGAATATAAGAAACAGTGAAAGGGAAGAATCTGGGAGCGCAGAAACAGAGAGAGACAGAGAGATAGATCCAATCTCGGAGGGGCTCTCGCCCCTCCCGTGCCATGGAGGCCATGGACCAGAGGGGAAACCCTTCTCCCATCTAGGGAGGAGGTCAAGGAAGAAGAAGAAGGAGGGGGGCTCTCTCAACCTCGCTTCCGGTGGCACCGGAGTGCCACCGGAGGCCATCATCATCACCGCGATCTACACAAACCTCCGCCATCTTCACCAACATCTCCATCACCTTCCCCCCTCTATCTACAGCGGTCCACTCTCCCACAACCCGCAGTACCCTCTACTTGAACATCGTGCTTTATGCTTCGTATTATTATCCAATGATGTGTTGCCATCCTATGATGTCTGAGTAGATCTTCGTTGTCCTATCGGTGGTTGATGAATTGCTATGATTGATTTAATTTGCTTGTGGTTATGTTGCTTTCCTTTGGTTTCCATCATATGATTGCGCACGTGGATCATACCCTAGGGTTAGTTGTATGTTGATAGGACTATGTATTGGAGGGCAAGAGTGACAGAAGCTTCAACCTAGCATAGAAATTGATGCATACGGGATTGAAGGGGGACCAATATACCTTAATGCTATGGTTGGGTTTTACCTCAATAAATATTAGTAGTTGTGGATGCTTGCTAATAGTTCCAATCATAAGTGCATAGAATTCGAAGTCAGGCATGACATGCTAGCCGTGGCCTCTCCCACATAATACTTGCTATCGGTCTAGTAAAGTAGTCAATTGCTTAGGGGCAATTTCGCAACTCCTACCACCACTTTTCCACACTCGCTATATTTACTTTATTGTTTATTTATCTGAACAGCCCCTACTTTTTATTTACATAATCTTTATTATCTTGCAAACCTATCCAACAACACCTGCAAAGTACTTCTAGTTCATACTTGTTCTAGGTAAAGCGAATGTCAAGCGTGCGTAGAGTTGTACCAGTGGTCGATAGAACTTGAGGGAATATTTGTTCTGCCTTTAGCTCCTCGTTGGGTTCGACACTCTTACTTATCGAAAACTATTGTGATCCCCTATACTTGTGGGTTATCAAGACCTTTTTCTGGCGCCGTTGACGGGGAGCAATAGCGTGGGGTGAATATTCTCGTGTGTGCTTGTTTGCTTTATCACTAAGTAATTTTTATTTGCTGTTCTTAGTTGCTTTCTATCTTCAGTTATGGGTAGGAAACGCAAAATACCAAAAAAAATTAGTTGTACCTACTAAACCAATGGTTGAAGAAACACTCAAAATCTATCACACTGCTGAAGCCTATTACTTGGATCATCTT
>NW_021242363.1:0-699 GCF_002162155.2 Triticum dicoccoides | reverse complement strand
CTGCAGTTGCCATCTCAGGTCAAGTGCCAGATGCTATTTTTGGACAACTGCAGCTGTTGCCATGGATGGTCTGGTCTACTACAGTTGCCATGACTTGAAAACTTTAGGGGTTACCACCTACTAACACTAGGCAGTTGACATGTAGCACAAGAAAAAAGGTATGACAAAAAACATGTTCGGATAAAGAGGGAGTTGTCATCTTCTTACAAGCAACTAGGGCAGTTGCCATGTACCCTGCAGAACACATGGCAACTCAGATTAAAAAGTGAGAGTTACCATCTAATTACAAGCACGCTAGGGCAGTTGTCATGTACGCTGCAACACACATAGCAACTGACAGCTTTGGGTGGGAGAAAAGAGACGGGCGTGTGGGCGAACGCTAAATGCCACACACCAGCCCTTCTGCGTGCGTGAAAACTAGCGTGTGGGTGAACTTCTAAACCCCCACACCCCAGCCACTCCTCGTGGTGAAACGGGCGTGTGGGCGACCGGACCACACACCAGCCCAGTCCTACGTGGCATAAAAAATCTGCTAGAACGGGCCAGGATTCGTGCAGAAATGGTTGGACGAGGATCCATGCGTGTGGGCGAGTTGCCAGACGCTCACACCTATGGGCGTTAGTCTTCCTGTTATTTAATTAATTATTAATTTCCTATAACCATAGTATTACGCAAGTCTCTAGCCTAAGTTTTTTTTTT
>NW_021242362.1:0-4703 GCF_002162155.2 Triticum dicoccoides | reverse complement strand
GGAGCATTCTCCGGCGACGATAGCGGCTGGCGCGGCGGTGGGTGCTTCCTGTAGTGCCCGGAATTGGAGCGGCGACGCCTCTTCAACAATGCAGGTGGACTCCGTGGTCGTGTGGATGACTCGGAGTTTGGATCTGGAGGTGGCGACAACCTTTCTGAGGCTGGTGACGGTGTGGGGCGTCCACTACATTAACAGGCCGGGTTCGATGCGGCTCCGCAGGTGATACATGTGCCTCTTTCGGAGTTGTCAGGTAGTGCATGTTTGCCGGCAGGTGAAGCCACCGGTGGATGCGCTACCGGCGAATGTTACGCATGACGTCTTATAATGTGACGTCAAGTCATGCCTGTTACCGGCAGGCGATGCACGATGGCTCTAGGAGAGGTTTCATGGCTAGCCTGTTGCTGTTGGATCGAAGGTGGTGCGACTGTAGCGGAAGGCAGGCGGTATGGGCCATCTTTTGTCTTCCATTGTCTTCTCCAGATGCATGCGGATATCGAGCTGTGGGTAGACTGATAACAGCCGATGGTACAGGTGGCTTGAACGACGAGTTTATGCAGTCCGGTGGAAACACAAGATCTCTGATCGGGCTATGTCGACGTCCGCCCATGTCGTGTCCTTGCCGAAGGTGGTGGATTGAAGCTTGGCTTTGGGGATGAAAATTCATAGTTCAATCTTGTTGTGGACTCGCCATCATCGACGCACGTGCGGCGATTCCTTTTTGAAGGCGTAGCCTAGGAGTTGTGTATTTTTAGTTTCTAATGTGTCTTGTAACATAGGGTTATTGAATATCCGGGGGAGTTACTGTCGTGAGGTATACGGCCTCAAGGGTTGTTTTCCACTTCTTTTCGGATGGAGATTGTTTGGCTGCTGAATTTTGCATCATTAATAATATATGTCTGCTTGCATCGTTTTGATGAAAAGACCGAGGGTTATATATCGAGTGCGGCTAATCTGCACCCGGGCTCAGCTGCACCCACGCTTAGAAAAAAATTCAAAAAAATACTAAAAAATTCAAAAAGTTCCAATTTTTTTGTGGTGGTAGATAATTTGACGCGTGAGGTGCACCCTAAAATTCAACTCATTTGAGCATCTGAGCAGCTCTCGGCAAAAAAGATCGATGCTGGCTAAGCTGTCTGCCAACAACAGCAAAAACGAGCCCCCTATGATCTCTCGCGACTGCAGCTCCACCATGACAGTTCAGCTTCGCGACTGCAGCTGTTTACTATCATCCGGCGCATCCGGCTGCAGGTCCTCTCCCGGTCTAATCAGCTGTTTTACTGCACCCGTCACTGTCTCCTTCCCATCCCCATGAATAATATTGTTTCTTGCAACTAGTGCAGTGGCCCGCGTAAATGCGTGGGCAACAGTTATTGAACTATTTTTATGTGCAAAGATGTAGTACTTTAATTTAGTGTCATGCATTAAAAATGGCTTTCATTTTCAAAATAAACACTTAATTTGAACACAATATTTATGTTTAATTTATGAAACTTGTTAAAGTTACTACCCATGATATATTTCCTTTCAGTCTTGCTATGTCTCAGACTCTCAGTCCACTAAGACTTGGTTATATCTAAGCCGACGCTATATTCGTGATATCTTACATTTAGATCTAAGCAACTTTTTTCTTTTCTTTTTCTTCTCTTTTTTGTACCTTACATGCTATTTCACTTGACTGAGACTTGGTTAGTCTCAGATGACTTAGACCTAGCCACACTCATTTCCTTTACTTTGAGCGTAATACAAGTCTTTTAGGACATGACATGGTTTTGAAGATGGTACGTATTGTTACTGTTAATTTATTGTCTTGCATAAAAATGATTTACAATATAACTTTGGAGTTTGTGATAAATATTGTAATATCAATTTTTAGATTTTAAATGCATGTAACCTTTCTTTATAGATGCCCTAACTTTAAAGTGCTTTACCGATCAAGCATAACATATTTCACTTCTATTTCATCAGTTTGGCTAAAGAATACTAAAAGCGCACAAAATAGACATGAGAATAAGAAGGGAACATCCAATTCCTGGAACATATTTATGGGTCTCTCTATCACTATCTAAATAAATAGCTATTCTTCATGTCATCTTTGTTAAAAATACTTGAAACATCCATGGTTGATCCCTCAGACAAAATAGTAGGAGCAGAAAAATACATCCTCGACATATAAAGTAGCAGTTAACAACCATGGTAGTGATTAGTTACACTATTTCATAAGTAAAGGAGTCCATTTTTTCCTGCGATGATATATGACACTATTGGATAAAAATAAAATGAAGTGTACAATTTGTCATCAGCTCCTGCATTGTAGAGCAGTAATAATCTAGGTTACCAAATCAAAGATGCAAACATTTATGGTGATGTGAGGAACCATGGTTACAACTAAATAGTTTGGATTTTTTAACATGCATACTATACCCACTTGGACTTACATTAAGATCAAACTGCACAATAAGTCTCATGCCAATTGGTGTGTTGTTCTGTCGGAAGTTAGATGATCTTTAGTATGGGGTCTGCACGAAATCCAAAAATAAATAAATTAAAACATGAATCAATATTATATCAAAACACACATATTAAACACATCAGTAAATCAACTGTATAGTGATAAAACAATTACAAAAATATTTATTGAGAGCAACAACATCGGATATGCTAAATATTCCAGAGTCAAGGGGGATATCAACCACAAAAAAATGCCACCTTCTGAAAATAATAACCAATCTATTATTAACTAACTCACATCAATCTCGTATATCTGGCTGATGCTGAAGAACATACATGCATTAAGGAGGAAAATAATATAAATTTTTCTAAAAGAATGTATGTTCACATGCATTTTTAGTATACCTGTTGTTTCCTCTTCTTCTTCGAATTATTCGGTATGCCCGGCACATCTTATTCAGAGGAAAATAAATAGAGCGCAATTCACATTTATTGCAACAGAAGTTGGCGACAGGATGAGCATAGAGCATATACAAAAATTAGAGGGTAGACCGGATAGTCCACAATTTCCAACATAAACAGAGAAAGAGATGCTGCTTGTTACATACATATACATGTTCCTAGCAAGACCAGCTGGGGCTTGTGCAGATGGCAAGTCGTCTTGGCCCATGTCGCCGGCGTACATGCATGACAGTTTGCATGAAGGACTGGTTCCCATCAACGTAATATGTTGATCTACAAATGACTTGAGGTGCATGATGCATATCCATGCTCATGTTCGTATTTCATCTGTATGATGATTGGAGGGAGGGTGAGCGTGAGAGTTTTAGGGAGTAAGGAATCGAGGGAACCGCTGTCGCTGGCTGAAGGTATACCTTGATGCACGTCTCCTTGGCTCATCCATGAGGAATCGCTGGCCGGCCGCCGGGCATCTTCACGTTGATTTGGCTCATCCATGAGGAATCGCTGGCCGGCCGCCAGGCAGGGCATACGTACGTATCACTGGCCGCCCAGAGAGCATCTTCACGTAGACTTGGCTCATCCATGAGGAATCTCTCGCCGGCCGCCGGGCAGGGACTACGTAGGTCACATATACTACATGATTTAGGTTTAGCGGATGAGAAGGTTTCCCTGTGGTGGCATAGGTGGGTAATTTCACAACTTCATAAAAGATCTATTGGTTGTCCTTTATCAAATTTACTATATCAATGGCTAGATATTTCTGAAATTTTCTAGTTTATTATTCTTTTTTTTCTGGTTTCCACATGGTGGCATAGGTGGGTAATTCCCAAACTGCGTAAAAGATCTATTGGTTATCATTTGCTTAATTTACTAAATCAACGGCTAGATGTTTCTAGTTTACGTGGATTTTTCTAGTTTCTTCTCTTTTTTATGGTTAGCCCGTTAATTACTTTTTATATATAATAGATTCTACCATAAATGAATCTTAGAGAACGAAAACAAAACGAACTGAATGAGCAACCACATAAATATCTAGAGGATGCATTACTGCAAATGCAAGGAACATTGAATCAAAATGACAGGCGGACGATACCACAAGAATTAAATCAAGTTCAAATGTAGTATACAAAAATTCGAACAAAACACTTTACCGACTGTACACTGCACAGTCAGCCAAGAATACTCCGAATTGACAATCAGCTTTGCACTACTCCAACTTAACACAAGAATGTAGATTACCTCGGATAACAAATAAATTACTAACCTAAAACAAACAAAAAGACAGTTCATAGCTTAAGCATCACATGCATCAAACTCCCAATTCTCAGGCCCATAAATCATTGGTCATCGCAACATTGAGTGAAGTCCAATTAATACATGATTTCTTAGAATTACGAGTCACAATATAAGAGCATTAAAAACAATAATATAAAATGGGTGATATAATGCCAGTACGATTTGCAGCACGCTCTTACAAAACATTGCTGAAAAAAGTAAAAAAATACCTACTTAAAATGATAGGCATTTATCCCTCTCCAAGTTCAATCATTTGCTGCAAATTATCGTCACTGAACGTGGGACATCATCAAAGCATGGAAACCTAACCAATAAGCAACATAGCATATATTACAATCTATTATGACTGCTACTTCTCCAGTGTTCTTCTATTTTTCTCAAGATATCAAAGTATGCACTGGGCATCACAAACACAAATACAGAAATCCTCTATCCTCTCCATGGTTGCTGCTGAAGCTTCAGCTACTGCTGGACCATTGGTTGCAAATGTAATAAAT
>NW_021242361.1:0-1205 GCF_002162155.2 Triticum dicoccoides | reverse complement strand
CTCGGGGAAAGTTCCCAGCCGTGCACCTGTGACCGCTGAAGAGGCATACTGTTTTAGGAATGCATGACAGACTGGTCGCGAGATTTGTGTCTAGGATGGAATTACATGATATGTCAAAATGGTGGTCTTTATTATGCAATTTAACTGATCTCTTGTTGCACCTCTCCTTTCCAGAAAAACAATTATTTAATTTTTCAAATTTGATCTTCTGTCTGCATAGTTTGCAAGGGAAATGCATCGGTTCAAAGCATTTTGGAAAATCTAGGTCGACAACCATATACTAAGTGAACTTACTACTGACTGCATTTCCTGTTAACAGAGTTTATTGTTTGATATTTGGGACTCTTAGTTTCTAAGGATAATTCAACCGAGGCAACACACCCGCATATGCACCTTATAGAGATGAGGGCAACCTTATTTGTTTGTTAGACTTGAATGTAAGTGGAGCGTACTGGCATGTGAAGTAGCTTTTGTCAAGTTTTCCACCCGTTGCAACGCACGGGCATATGTACTAGTTATAATAAAGGGACTATTGCTTCTGGCCGTCCATCATAAGATTGCCCCCGAAGTTGCCATTAATTACCCCCATGCCACCGGTAAGTAGGAAACGATTCGTTTTTCCCTTCACAAGTCACAATTGGATTTAGTTTATTTAAATCTGGGCCTTTGTGTGTCACAAGCATCCAAATAGTACAGTGACTTGATTCTCGCCTCCGCACACTCAAGATCCCAGTTTGAATCCCACTTCCTCCCCTTTTGTGAATTTCTTCTCTAATATCCATTGGCGTGGGATAAATTTGTCTCGCCCAAGCGAGGTATTCGGTGGCAGCTTGAGCTCGAGCTGGTGTGGCAGTGGCCTTAGAGCATGGATGCGAGAGAGTTAGCGCGCTAGAAGGAACTACATGTCCGCTTGAGACTGTTGGACACTCCGACGTGACCAAATGGTCACTGGAGCATGGCCAACAACGAGCTCGTGCAGCAGAAGCTCTCGAGGTACAATGGAGACACTAGCTAGGGCATGCAATCAACGATGGCAAGAGGGGGAAAAGCTCGGCGGCTCATATCGGTTCTGAAGAGCGGCACGGGAGGCTCGGGGACAGCCTGGTTGCAGCGAATCGGTGATGAGGAGCTCCCGGCACCGAGGTTGAATTGTGGTGCTCCCAGGCTCGTGATATTCGGCATAGAGGTTTGCGACGTTGATGTGG
>NW_021242360.1:0-690 GCF_002162155.2 Triticum dicoccoides | reverse complement strand
ATGAGCAAAGCTCTATCTCAAATGAGCTAAACCTATGCTAACCCTGAAATGGAAGAGGTGGAGGAGTATATATAGTCGAAAGCCACGAAGGGGTAAGTGAGGGGCGAGGGGTTACATGGGCCTCGGGCCCGATCTCTGTGCGCAGACAGGCGTCGGTCGTCCGATGGGTACAGGACGTCCGGTGGCTCGCGATGATCCGGTCATCCGGTACTTGCCGGGCGTTTTGGCTCGGGATAGCCATCGTCGGATTTCCGGACGATGTCGGTCGTCCGGTGGCTGATGGTCGTCGGACGTCTGGCCTCGATCAGTCGTCCGGGCGTTGTAGGTTGCCTCGGCTGGACTCGATTTGGCTGGTGGAGTCTCCTAGCGCCAGACGTCCGGAGATCGTCAGTCGTCCAGAGGTCGTCGGATGCCCGATAGTTGTAGCTTCCTGGGAGTTCCTTCTCTTTCTCCTCGCGTTTGGTGTACTCTCCGTCTTGTCCATGGTCTCCCTCTTGGTTCCTGGTCATGCATAGCACGTATGTTTGAGGTAGTAACCATGTCTCATGTGTGGAAAGTGACGGTTGGGAGAGGAGCGAGTTCACCTTCTGTCCAATGGCGTATACTTGAGGTCTCGTCTTATGTCCTCTTGGGGCTTGGAGACTAGACGTAGTGTACATGGGGATGATTGTAGGATGCTCCGCATCACAC
>NW_021242359.1:0-1006 GCF_002162155.2 Triticum dicoccoides | reverse complement strand
GGAGAGGTGCGTTAGGTGCAGCGGGTGGTGGTGGTGGAAGACGCGCGAGCAATTCATTAAACTTGTTATCGAGCTTTGTTTCGAACGTCTTCTCAAGGCCAGTGATCTTCTCCATGGCCTCTTCAAAATTGTTCAGCACATCTTGCACCTGTTCAGTCATCATTTGCTGAAACTTATCATGAAGCTCCTTGTTCGATAAATTCTCCCAGTCAATCTCGTCGGCTTGTGATCCTGGCATGGTTAGCAGCAATAGAAACACACAAGAATATGATCCTACAGACTACAAACAAGTGGTGGTGGTGGGTGTCACAAATCCGTCAAGCAAATCTCAAATTCTTACCAGTTCTTACCCAGCAGCAGGCGGTGATCGGCAACCGTTGTAGTCAAAAACTCTCAAAGCTTGGATAGAGCGATTACCAGGGAGAGTCAAACGCACGACGTAGATGTATGTGGAGCTGGGAAGGCTTACAATATGGTAGCAAAAAGGGTCAGCAATAATCAATTCAGAGATGCAAAGTTGAATAAACGCTCAACGACGGTACTGTGCTGGTCCTAGGCTAGACTGTGCTAGAGACGCGAGCCTAGAACACTAACAAAATCACGGCGCGGCACGTAAACAAGGGAAAAGCACACTCTGAATTTTTTTTTCGCTCTTTTTTTTTTGCGCTCTTTTTTTTGCGCTCTTTTTTTTTTGCGAAAAATCACTATAATGGCGAGTGTCTCAAAACTCTTCCTAGCTCAAACTGACAGGATGGGCACGAAATTTTTTCGACCAAATTTTTTTTTTTCGACTGCCCGGACCCAAAAACTGGAAACGGGTCAAAAAAAACTTCCTATAATGGCACCTGTCTCAAAACACTCAGAAACACCTAAAAATAGGATAGCCAGAAATTTTTTCGAAAAATGCGTTTTCGAAAAATTTTGGGCCTAAACGGAGCGTGGCTACCCGACTCTTTTTTTTTTCCGAAACCTACTCCGGCAAGGAAACACGAATCGGAATCTAGAT
>NW_021242358.1:0-746 GCF_002162155.2 Triticum dicoccoides | reverse complement strand
CCGAAAACCCGTGCGAAAAAAAAACAAAATCCGGAGGGAGCGTCCAGAGGGCGACACGTGGCGAATAGCTGAGAGCGCGCCAAGTGGCGCTGATCGTTGCGAGGCTTCTGAAGGAGCGCTCATTAATTAGTTGCTCCCCCTTTTCTTTTGGTCGTGATCGACCCGATAAATCCTGATTGGGCCTTTTCATCCAATGAAAACAGAGCGGTTGGGCTTCTCGATTTCGCGGGCCCATATTTGTGTGGGTCGCTCGTTTTTCCTGCTTAGTTTGTCTTATAGCATCTAGTACTAAAAGATATACTCCCTCGAGTAAACAAATATAAATGTAAGACCTTTTACATCACTGGAGTATATTATCAAAAAGGTTGACTTAATCATCCGGTGTATTCTCCTCAAAACAAAAGGAGGCATACATTGTTATAGTACTTCTCATCTTGTGCATCTAAGATTGCATATTCATAGATCCGTTTGATTTTTGTTCATTTTTTCAGCCTGAATTGAGAAATAGGATTGTGACACATGCTATTAGTTGGGGATATGATGATGTATGAACTGGTACATTTATAAAAAATCATGGTTTTCTTTTTTTTCCTTTTCCTTTTTTATGTTCTTTGTTTTTTTGTTTTTTCATATTTTGTAATTTTTAGTTTCCCTTTTTCTTACATTTTATTTATACTTTCCATTTTGTGAACATCTTACAAATTCATGAGCATTTTTTTAAAATTCGCAATCATTTCTTTGAGTAC
>NW_021242357.1:0-403 GCF_002162155.2 Triticum dicoccoides | reverse complement strand
AAAGGAACCAAGATGTCGTTTTCTGTTTTGGTGCATCTCTAGTTATTGATTGATTATTCTGAAAGAAATTGCGGTGTGCAACAGAGCAAAGCTAAGGTAGTGTACCATATTTAACGCACTAATACAGTGTATGCATGCGCTGCTGGAGCTTAGAGCAAATACAATAGCGGGCTATAAGCCCGCTTACATGACACTTTTGTCTATGTGAAGGAGACACAAGGAAAAAGTGAAGGAGTGGACTCTCATGCAAGAGCCAACCTCCAAGGTAAAAGCATTTAATGAGAAGAAAGAGATAAAGAGAAAGTGAAAAGAAGTTGTGAACTTATAGCCAGCCTTATAGCCAACTCTATTGCATGAGTAATTATGAATGCTAACTAGTGATGACATGGCATGTCTATATAGT
>NW_021242356.1:7431-12140 GCF_002162155.2 Triticum dicoccoides | reverse complement strand
GGTGATTAAGTCAAGCACGTTAATCATGAAGGAGCAAATCCATTTAGATAGGCGCAGAAAAAGGAGAACACCGCTGGGTCGGGCCCGAGCGACTTTGTGGATGATGCAGCCCGAGGGGCGCCCCCAATAAAGTAAGCTAAAACATGAACCAAAAGGATACATGCTGTAGGGACGGACCCATGCAGCCTGGGAATGATGCAGCCCTGGGGGGCGCTCCTAGCTGAAAATGAAGCTCGAAGGATGTCACCTGATGATGTTGAAGATGAAGGGATCCTAAGGTAGTGGTCGGCGTGCGCTGCAGAAGCCGATCTTCATGAGCCCCCAGGCCCAGGAGCATCGAGAGGCTCCGGAGGCGCTGGCGGCTCCTTGCGGACGCACAGCAGCCGCGTTCGGCAGGCCGTAAGGCATACGAACATAGCTTTGGGGTGGACCTTGGCAGCGTCCCACGCGTGAGGGCCAGAGGCGCTCATGAGAGGCAGCTCAGTTGAGTCCTGGTATGTCGATGCAGACGCGCAGCCCACCATCCTCGCCTGGATGGGGAGCTACGGCGGGTAAGTGGTGGCTGCCAATCATGACTCTTGACTCCTGCAGCTCCTGAATGATCTCGCTGACGAACTCCCGAGGGTTTGGCCCTCCTTGCCTTGCTCCTTCCTGAGGGAAAAGTGCATTGAAGAACGCCCCCAAGTGGTGCCTGAGCGCCTCCCTCGTGATCCTAGAAAAGTCGATGGCCCTCCAGGAGAGAGCCCCCGAGCCTTGCTCGAGGATGGCGCCGGGCGCACCTTCCTATGCGACAGAAGGAGGCGCCCCATGAACAGGCGCGGACCCTGAGGGGCCTGCCTCTCGAGGGGTCGGACCAGGCGATGTCTTCTTCTTCTTCTTCTTCTAAGGGGCAGCCTTGGGAAGCCTTCGGCTCCTGTGATCTGGGTCTTCAATCGACGCGGCTTGAAAAGCACGTTCCAGAGAACACACAACGTCTCTCTCTTCACAAAGCACCATGATGACTCCGCCACTTCCTGCCATCTTGAGGACATTGTAGCCGTGATGAGTCACGGCCATGAACCTGGCCAGGGTTGGGTACCCGAGGATGGCATTGTATGGTAGGCGAATGTGCGTGACGTCAAAGTCAATGAGCTCGGTGCGGTAGTTTTCGCGCTTCCCGAAGGTAAAAGGAAGGTGGACCTGCCCTATCGGAACCTTGGAACCATCAGTGACTCCTGAGAAAGGCTTGGTTGGCTGCAACTGATTGTATGGCACTTGGAGATTGTTGAACGTCTCGACGGATAGGACATTGAGCCCTGCTCCGCCATCCATGAGGGTGCTGGTGACTTGCACATTGTTGATGATTGGGGAACAAAGCATCGGGAGGACTCCGGCTGTGGCTGCGCACTTGAGCTGATCCGCTGAGCTAAACGTGATGGCGCACACTGACCACCTAAGAGGGCGTGTGGCCTCAAGCTTGGGGACTGCATTCACTTCGCGAGAAAACTGCTTGAAGTTGCGCTGAGAGGCTGGGGCCTGAGCGCCGCCCAAGATGCAAGTGATTGTGTGCGGCTCCTGGAAGCCTCCAGCCCCCTCGTCCTGATGATGGTCCTCATTCCACCTTGGCTGTGGTGGCAGAGGAGGGAGGCCTGCATTGCCCTGTGGGCGATCCTCACGAGGCTAATCCCTCCAACCTCCCTCGTGAAGCGGGTCCCTCCAACCTCCCTCGCGAGGCTGGTCCTGCCAGCGGTCCTCGCAAGGTCGGTCACGCCACCCTTGGCGAGGGCCATGGTCTTCCCATCGTCCTCCACCTCTTCCTCCTCCTCGGCCATAGCCCCGGTCGCTGCGCTCGGGGCGTCAGCCGGCACGCACGTCCCGCACGGGCCTCAGCTCTTGGCATTCGTTGGTGTTGTGGGTGTGGAGGTCGTGGTACACGCAATACCGGCTGCCCTTGGATGACTCATGCTGATCCCTGCCTCGCTTGGTGTCCGGCTCTACTGCAAGCACGATAGCCCCCTTGCGCTTCACGTCCTTGACCTTGGGATTCTTCTCTTTTGGGTCGGCAGCTGGCAGCTCAACGAGGGAAAGGCGCCCTTCCTCGGCCCTAGCGCACTTGGTCGCCAAATTGAACAGCTCCAGGGAGGTGCATAGGTCCTCATGGATCGCAAGCTCCTCCTTCATGTTGACGTCACGCACGCTGTCGGAGAAGGCTGAGATGATGGCCTCCGCAGACACCCTAGGGATCTTAAGGCGAGAGCTGTTGAAACGCTGGATGAACTTCTGCAGGGTTTCTCCCAGCTGCTGCTTGATGCGGCGCAAGTCTCTCATGGCCGGGGGCCGATCGCGGGTGCCCTGGAAGTTGGCGATGAATCGGGTGCACATCTCCTCCCAGGAGGAGATCGTGCCAAGAGCCAGGTTCAGGAGCCAGGTGCGGGCACCGTCCTTGAGCGCCATGGGGAACCAGTTCACCATGACCTTCTCGTCCCCGTTGGCGGCTTGGATGCCCAGCTCATAGAGCTGGAGGAACTCCACAGGGTCAGCCGTGCCATCGTAGCGTGGGGGCAGATCTGGCTTTAACTTTCCCGGCCAGGCCACGCTGCGCAGCTCGGCGGTGAAGGCACTGCAGCCTGCGGTGGCCGCGGGAGGCCTTTGGTGACAGAGAGCTTGATCTTGGAAGTCTCCGTGCGCTACCGCCAGGAGCAGTGCGGGGTCTTGGCGTGCTGGAGCAGGAGCGCGTTCATGCCGGGCCGGTGCGGGGAGCACACGGGCAGCTTCTTGGGGGCAAGGGATCTCTTGGTAGCTCTTCTCTTGCTGCGATGGCGCCGGACGGAGTGGGTTCAGCCCAGGGGCCACGCGCCTTGGGGCCAAGGCGCCTTCTTGAGGGAGAGGCGGCTGAGGAGCCCCCGGACCTTCGTCGCCCGTGCAGGGGGGGCGCGATGCAGCGAGTGGGACGGCGCAGGGGAGCCCCCAGTGGCGCTGACGAGCTCGATGATGCGGGCGAGCCACTCGTTGTAGAGGTTGTCGATGGGATGGTAGTGCAGGAGCTCCCACGCTAGGAGCAGCGCGGCGTGCGCGTCCGCAGGAGCGCAACGGGCGTGGGACGAGGAACCGGCTGGAGTCAGCGACGGGGTGGCGGTGCGGCCTTCTCACCACACCAAAGGATGCAGGGACGATGCCTGCTACTCATTCCCCGTCGGGCCGGTGGCGGCGTTGATGGAAGGCGACGGGGAACGTCGGGGGAGCCTGCTGACGAGGGCCGTCTGGGCGACACGAGTGGCGAGAGCGGCCCGACGCTCGGCGCCGGCTCGACGAGCGTCTGACATGGATGCGACGGGACAGTGAAACACGAGGCAACGGAAGGCGGATTCCGGCGCACCCCTACCTAGCGCGCCAAATGTCGGAATTCGGGTACTGGCAGAACCTCAAGGTTCGAACTCTGGGGTGCACGCGGAGATTACAACTCCCGCCTACCCACGTCTTGTCGCCTCGCAAGGATCTAAACAACACAAAGAACAACACAAGGGACACGACATTTCTACTGGTTCAGGCCACCATTGTGGTGTAATACCCTACTCCAGTTTGTGGTGTGGTGGATTGCCTCTGGGGCTGATGATGAACAGTACAAGGAAGAACAGCCTCGCGAGGGGCTGTTCTTGGCTGGTGCGATGAACTGCTTAGGTGAGTTCAGTCGCCTCTCTTTCTCTCTCTTGTCTACCCAAAATCCTTCCTCTCTCTCTCTCGATCATCCCCCCTTTTCCCCACTCTGCGGTGGCTAGCTCTATTTATAGAGGGAGGCCCTGGGACTCTTCCCAAATATTGAGCGGGAAGGGCGCCAACAATTGGCCATTTTGAAGGGGAACATCTAGTACACTTATCTTGACTAAAGTCAGTCCTCGCCTGCCAAAGACCCTGACGGTGATGCTGGCTCGGGCTCCACGATGACCTCCATCCTGCCATCCTGCTCTTGGTCTTGTTGCACCGAAATGGTTGCCTTTGCTTGATACCCTTACCTGCGCTTGCCCCCTTTGCACCAAAGAGGAAACAAGGACTCTGCGCAGGCCGGCGCCCGCCTGGCCTCGATCGTCATGCTTGCATCATGGGCACCTCATGAGGTACCCCGCCTTGATCTCTCCGCCTCCTCACGAGCCAGCCTGACGAGCCTGTGCCTGAGGAAGCCTCCTGCCGTCCGCCCCGCGAGGCTTGGCCCCTCGCGAGGGTCTTGAGCATGTGTTGATGAAGATGGGCCGCACTGGGCCACTCCCTGAGCCACGCCGCAGGCCGTAGGCAGGCAAGTCTGGGTACCCCCATTCCGAGAATGCCGACAGCCATCAACTCACTTGTGGAAATATTGTTTCATCATGAAGGAGTATAAGATTTTCAGCTTTCATCAGGACCACCATAATAATAATGGCCCGCACGACGGTTCAGGATCCATCTCGCACGGACCCAACTTTGGGGGTGGTGGCTCAAGTTCCGGATTTCAAGGTCAGGGCAATCAGGGCGGTTTTAACCAGCAACCCAACTAAGGCAATCAGCAATAATAGTTAGGGTACCCGAGTAATCCAAAGCAGCTTAATAGCGGCTAATATCACATTTTCACCACAAGCCTATGCAAGCGAGATCAGAAGGTTCATAAACAAGCGGTAAGTACATTTGAGCTAGCTGTACCTCGATACTTATGCTGGTTAGAGTAGCCAATTGTTTGGAGTCGAGAGGATCACCCGCCCTGG
>NW_021242356.1:0-5453 GCF_002162155.2 Triticum dicoccoides | reverse complement strand
ATATATATATATATATATATATATATATATATATATATATATATGGTGGACACACCCAAAGAAGGCAATGGATGGAGACTTAGAGGATGACAATTACATGCCCCTCTCCAAAGACGAGGTGAGCCTCGGCGACAAAGAATTCATCATGCCCAAGGATCTCATCGAGCAGGAGCGCTTCAAGCGCTGGCTTATAGCCACTGAAAAAGCCTTAAGAAAAAGCAGCAGCAGCTTCAAGCTGATCAAGATCTGCTAACTGATAGATGGACTGAGGTCCTGGCAGCCGAGGAATACGGACTCGAGTGCCCAACCAAAAGTTACCCAAAGCGCAGGTTGTTACCTCAATTCAAGGAGGAGGCACTAGAGCCTACACTACCAGCGCAGGATGCGGTAGACCGGCCACCCCGTGGCCGAGAAAAAATGCCGTATCAGCCCGAACACCAGCCCGCACCCCGTCGCCAAACAAACAAAAACACAAAGGCCGGGTGCTACACGCATGACCTGCGAGACGAATTGGAAAACAAAGCAGGACAGTCAAGATCGATGTACGGATCACGGGGGCGCACCCCAACGTGTGACGATGATCGCCACGCCGGATATACTAAATACAAATTCGGCTGGGCCGAATACAATATAGCAGACTCATTTGAACTACGTCGGGATGTAGCCCGGCATAGAGGCGCCGCACACCCCTATGCTTCACTGACGAAGTAATGGAGCACGAATTCCCAGAAGGGTTTAAGCCCGTGAATATCGAGCCCTACGACGGGACTATAGACCCCGCGGTATTGATAGAAGATTTCCTTCTCCACATTCACATGGCCCGCGGGGATGATCTACATGCCATCAAGTGCCTCCCACTAAAACTCAAGGGACCGGCTCGGCATTGGCTGAATAGTTTGCTGGCAAACTCTATTCGAAGTTGGGAGAACCTTGAAGATGCATTCCTAGATAACTTCCAGGGCACTTATGTGCGAACACCAGATGCTGATGATTTAAGTCACATGACCCAACAACTCGAAGAGTCAGCCAGGAAATTCTGGACTCAGTTCCTAACTAAAAAGAACCAAATTGTTGACTGTCCGGATGTCGAAGCCCTAGCGGCCTTTAAGCATAACATCAGTGACGAGTGGCTTGCCCGACACCTCGGCCAAGAGAAGCCGAAGTCCATGGAAACCCTCCCGACACTCATGACCCGCTTTTGTGCGGGCGAGGATAGCTGGTTGGCTCATAGAACTAGCACGGTGAGCAATCGTGGCACCCAGACGCCAGAGATAGTAGCGGCAAGCCCCGACGCAACAAACACAAGCGTCGGAATAATGGCGATAACGGCGAAGACACGGCCGTCAATGCCGGATTCGGTGGCTCTAAGTCATGTCAGCGAAAAAATCCATTCCAAAGGAACAATCCGGGCCCGTCCAGTCTGGACCGCATACTGGACCGTCCATGCCAAATTCGTGGCACCCCAGGAACACCAGCCAATCATACTAATAGAGAATGATGGGTCTTCAAACAAGCCGGCAGGTTAGGTGCTGAAAACAAGGAGAAGGGGTCGCAAAGCGATAACGACGACGAGGAGCCCGGGCCACCGAACACAGGAGGACAAAAGAAATTTCCTCCACAAATCAAAACGGTGAACATGATAAACGCCACCCATATTCCCAAGCGGGAGTGGATGTGAACTCTCAGGGATGACAACGCAATGGATCCAGTCGCCCCAAAATATAACCTATGGTCGTCCGGCCTGATCACCTTTGACCGTACAGATCACCCGGCCAATACCAATCAAGGAAATTCGGCCGCACTAGTCCTGGACATAATAATTGACGGATTCCACCTCACACGAGTCCTCATGGACGGAGGCAGCAGTCTGAACCTGCTGTATCAGGACACAATGCGTAAGATGGGTATCGATACATCAATAATCAAACCCACTAAAACCACCTTTAAAGGTGTTATACCAGGTGTGGAGGCCTGTTGTACAGGCTCTGTCACTCTGGAGGTAGTCTTTGGACCAGCGAATAATTACCGTACCGAAGAGTTAATCTTCGACATCGTCCCTTTTCGCAGTAACTATCATGCACTACTCGGATGAACCGTGCTTGCTCGATTCAACGCGGTGCCACATTATGCCTACCTTAAGCTCAAGATGCCCGGTCCGCGTGGCGTCATAACAGTTAAGGGCAAGCCCGAACGCTCCCTCCGCACCGAAGAGTGCACCGCCGCCTTAACAGTAGAAGCAACGAGTGGCATCTTTAAATCGAACCTTGAGTCGATGTCCAAGCTCCCAGACACCATCAAAGGAGTCCGAACTACTTCACGGCAGGATAGCCCGGCTCGTCAGGAGCTCAATTAAAACACTCCGGCAGTAAATAGAGGCAAAACTAGGATAGGCCACACAATGCGGCTTAACTGCTCCATGGCACACAAACATTTTTGCATTTTCTTTGCAGGTCCTATTTCGTGTAGGCCATCACTGACTACATGACGACCAGACCCATGAGGGGACGAACATAACAAGGAAGGAAATAGCTCGACCGCGTACGGGAACCCTCAGACATTCCCCTTGATGACCATTCTATTATTACCCAGATCCGCACACGGCTCCCCTCCCCCGGTCACAGCAGGTTCTAAAGTCATATTTCTTTTTATCACACTATACGTACTCGTACGCATCGACATATTATTCCATTACAATATGTGGCTTTATATGACGCTTGCTTGCTACTCTTTCTTATTGATATTCTTTGTCAAATGGCATCCGAAACACTGCGATATGCCTTAATATGCCAGGGGCCTTGTTGTGCCCATAATACGACAATAAAGTCCAAACACGTTCACGGTCGTTTGGCACCCTGAACTTATAGAATTATATGCATCGGCTCCGAATCATGTCTTGGGTCAATAGTTGGGTTGCCCGGCTCCTGTGCTTGCTACCCTAAGTTCCGGTATATCGGCTAGGGTAGTAAAGGGGGAACTACTGCGATTGTGTCCCGGTTCTTCCGGACGAGCGCCGTAGTAGAGAAAGCCGAAAACTGACTGTCATGATACGGCGAGAGCTGGTCAGCTATTCGAGAGGTCGCAAAATCTATAAGGATTTCTTCCTCATTATGTGATAACTAATGCAGCGTGCGATGGATCGGCTTTTCTTCCGATCAGGTGCTTATATTGCCCCCCGTGCGGTCTTCCGAACACCAGGGGCTGCGCCTACCTTCCTTTTGTCAAACTCCTTTGGCTAAGTGAGAGTGATAAAGCCTTATAGTCTGATTGCCTGGTTCGTTGCGCTGAACACCTCCTTCAAGGACCCAAAACTGGGGTAAAGAGTGCTCAGGTTTATCCCGAACACCCCCGTACTTCCTACATGGGGGCAGAAGCCGATGACTGGCCAACTCTCAGGATTAATATATAAAACGGCCGCACAGGAGGAAAAAATTTCAAATAACAGGCAATAAATAATAGAAATGACCTTGTTTAACATTACATAGGACAACATGACTATATTCATGGGAATATAATGTCCTTGGTGCATTGCTCCGCCACAAGGCGGGATCCTTTCAGGACACTATCATAATATAACTCAGGCTTGTGGTGCTCCTTCCCTCAGGCGGCCCTTCGGTCATCAGCTTTTTAGCATCCATCTTTTCCTAGTGCACCTTCGTGCGGGCAAAGGCCATTCGCGCCCTCCATACAGACCGACCGCTTGATGACTTCAAGTCGAGGGCAGGCACTCACAAGACACTTTACAAGCCCGAAGTAACTGCTGGGAATCGGCTCGGTAGGCCATAGCCGGATAATTAAATCTTTCATGGATAGTTCGGCCGCCTTATGCAGTTCGATCAGCTGTTCCAGTTGATCGGTAAAAGGCACTGGATACTTTGGCGCCAGATATTGCGACCAGAAGAGCTTCTTTGTAGTGCTCCTTTCTTTGGCCCAGTAGAATTGGGCGGCATCAGATATGCTGCGTCGCAGCTCTGCAAATACCCCAGGAGAAATCCGAATTCAAATTAGTAAAACATGATTTTCTCCCTTCAAATACCTGCTTTGATTAGAAAAACCCTTACCGGCCACGATCTTCCTCGCCTCTTGAATTTCCTGCAGGGCACCTTGGGCTTCCCCCCGGGCATCACATGCGGCTTGTCGAGCCTGGGTGAGTTCGGATTCTTTCTCCTTTGCACTCTGCTCCAAGGTCTGGCATTTCTTCACGGCCTCTTGGAGCTCTTGCTCAGCTTCAATAATCATGGCCTCGTGCTTTTCGCTAAGAGCCTGCTCTACGGCTACCTTCTTCTTGGCTTCGGCCACAGCCTTCTTAAGAGCCTCAACTTCGGCTGTCGCCCCTAGAGCACACCATAAAAATATTTTTAACATACTAACTTATCCATTCACGCTAAATGCAAAGATTTTTGCATACCTTGGTTATCCTCCAACTTCTTCTTCACTCGGTCGAGTTCTTCTTTGACCCGCTCCAGACTCTGCTTTAGTCCGGAGACTTCCGCAGTATGAGAGGCGGCAGTCGCTACAGACGCCTTCTTATAAAAAAAAGAGGGAGAGATTCCAGAAAGTGAGTCTCTTGCGAACATATATTTGATCCTCCGTCCATTTCTTTTTTCACTGAACCGTGTATTAGGGGCTACTATGTAACACCCCAGATTCGATGCGCCAGGTGTCTGCTAGTTACTCGCCGTCGTTGCCATGTCATTTGCTTGCGTGTTGCATTTTGCCATGTCATCATGTGCATCTCATTTTGCATACGTGTTCGTCTCATGCATCCAAGCATTTTCCCCATTGTCCGTTTTGCAATCCGGCACTCCTATGTCCTCCGGTGTCCCCCTTTTGTCTCTTGTTATGAGCGGGTGTTAAATGTTCTCGAAATGGACCAAGGTTTGTCTAGAGGCCTTGGTACACCACCGGTAGACCGCCTATCACGTTTCGTGCCATTTGGAGTCCGTTTGATACTCCAACGGTTAACAAGGGAACCGTGAAGGCCACTTTTGTGTGCAGCCCAACACCCCTCCAAAGTTGCCCAATAACCCATCCAAACCCCCTCCATACTCTTGGTCATTCGGTCATGATCGTGTGGGCGAAAACCGCTCCTCATTTGGACTCTCCTAGCTCCTTCTACCTATATAAACACCTCCCCCTCCGAATTTTTGGGCAAACCCTAGATGAAACCTCCTCCTCGCCACCGGACACGTCCACTCGCCGCCGGACGCGTCCGCCGCCGCTCCGCACCAGTCCCCGCCTGCCACGTGGCATGCCACCACAAGCCGCCACCCGCCGCCGCCGAAGCCCGCCGCGGCCCATCGCGGGCCCTCCCCGGCCCGGGACGCCGCCGCGGCCGCCCTGCGGGCGCCCGAGCCCTGCGCTCACCGGGCCCCGCCGCCGCCCGCCTTCGCCACCGCCCGGCGATCGTGCCGCCCGAGCGCCGCCCGCTTCGCCGCCCGCCGTCCCGCTCCTCG
>NW_021242355.1:0-402 GCF_002162155.2 Triticum dicoccoides | reverse complement strand
AAGAATCCTTCAAGGGAGTTCAAGAAGATGTTTCAACCAAGAAGAGGAAGAAGCGTCGTTAGTTATGTGTACAAAGCAAATACTTGAAGCTACTAAAATGCATCATTTTTGCCCCATGAATGTGCACCAGAAGTACTTATAAGTCACCTATCAAATGTCTGAAAAACTTTTAAGTATCCTTTTTCTCTTGTGTGGAAAACACTCCCCCCTGGTCTGTACCTAAACTAGGTCATCACGATGAATATTTTTTCCAAGTGTTTCATTTTTCGCTGCTTTTGTACTAAATGGTTTTTACATTACAAGTCATTCCTAGCAATCGTGTCAGCATTACTATGATTTTGGCATCATGTTTTCTGAATAGATTATTTCTTTTTTGTTTCTTCATGTACGTGTTGTAAAAAA
>NW_021242354.1:0-467 GCF_002162155.2 Triticum dicoccoides | reverse complement strand
GATCAAGAGGAAGATGTTGCCATCCTCCTCTGAGACTAGAAGGCGGCGGTGATCCTCCAGCGACTCCGGCATGGTGAACCGGTAGCACGTGTCGTACTTGATGTTCTCCGCCAGGGTCCAGAAGTGACCGCTGCACGCATCCTTGAAGTGATGCACCATGTCCGCTGGCGAGCTACAAAATGGCATCGGGCACTCATAGCAGTGGACGAAGGGCTCCTTGGAGGCATCGACCATGCCGTCTATGAAACGGGAGTGGTTGTAGGGGACATTGTGCCACTTGAATATATCAGCAAGTTACTATGAGATTTAATCCGAATAAGTACAAAATAAATCATGACGGCTATAACAGAGATGAAATTAATCATGTGGACTAGCATAGTAGTAGGATACAGAGTAGAAACATAAATTCTACCATGATTTGGAACAGGAGGGACAGAAACAGATACGATGCAACGGGAGCAGCACCT
>NW_021242353.1:0-500 GCF_002162155.2 Triticum dicoccoides | reverse complement strand
TTCGTAATTATAATTATATTCCCTGCTATAACTGCTACGGTTCTCAACTCTACAATAACCATGAGACTCGGAGGAAAACTCATATGCACGTGTGAAATAATACATGGTAAAATGTATTCCTAGTCATGCCTTCTTAAGCTCAAGTGTTGCATGATGATTATGTTTTCCTGATATGGGCAGGTTTATGACGCAAACTTTGAGGACACGATGTTAGAAGAACACTTGTGTTGAATCGACCCAAATTGATATTATGCTTTGAGATATATTCATCACAAGTTACTGGTTAATAACACATAGAAAGTTAATGTTTGCATAATTCCTTAGACCATGAGAGTATCGAGTTTCTTCACACTTGCTTCATGAACTTTGGGGTTTGTTAAACGTCATCCATAAAAGGGTAGCTATTACGGCGGCTTATGGGTTCATGGAAAAATATGACAAGGGACTTGATAGCTCAATATTTGGATTTGCTCCTCCGATGATGGAGATATATTTTTGGG
>NW_021242352.1:0-3924 GCF_002162155.2 Triticum dicoccoides | reverse complement strand
CATAACGGCTGTAAATGCTCAGAAAGATTTGAGACATTCACAAAAATGGTGGCATAACCACTCAGAAGCACAATATCAAGGTTTCGAGATCAACAGTTAACGTACGGAAGTAGAAGAAACTGAACTCAAGCTTAAATCCAACAATCTATAAGTCTACGGATTAGTACACGTGATCCTGATAGAAAGAAGAGATAGCCTAGTTCTTAATCCCCGTAGGAAAGATAAGATGACTCAGATCAGAAGGCCATGAGGTATAAGGAGTAAAAAGAGCCTTACGTTCCATCCCACAATCAATTCCCCTACATATAACTAAAGAATTTCTAGACTCAACTTCGACCAGTTTGGCTTGGTAATCCTATAGGCAGTCAAGCTCTGATACCAACGCTGTCAGGACCCCGACTCGATGCCACATCGATCTAGCATGTAACACCTCATATCACTTTGCGGCCTCACGCACGGTATTCCCACGGGTGTCGCCTTACCTTTGCCCGGGACCGTTTGCGCCTTTTGGCACACGTATATGACAGTGTCGCTAGCATCCATACGATAAGGAGCCCGGGCTGACATGGCTAGTCGTAAACCCAAAGCGGCACAGACGTACAGGGACAGGCATCCATGACCCAGCATCGAACGTGTCGGTCATCAGCGAGTGAATCCAGGCTGTAGCACTGGGCTAGCAGGACTCCGGTGAACCGGGCTGCAGCGGGCTAACAGGACTCTGGTATTCATCGCGTGACATTTCCCCGAAGGGACAGACACAGGAACGAAGAAGGACACATGCCGGCCAGCCTAAGTGTTCCGGAGCAGTAGCAAGCTACCATGGCTCGGTGGAAACACTAGGAGACATTTCCCCGTAAGAGAGGCTACTAAAGATAAACAACTAGATGGTCAGATCCCACACATATCAAGCATTTCATTAACATACATACAATATGCTCGATATGTGCAAATACAACATGGCATCACAACATGACTCTACGACTCAAGTATTTATTCATTAGGCTCCGAGGAGCGAGAGATTACAAACATGGGTCTCACGACCCAACAATCAGAGCATACAAGTCAAAGCACAAGCGGAAGCTATCATGTCTGGGTACAGACATCTATAAATGAAAAAGGCCGAGAAGCCTGACTATCTATCAGATCCTGCCGAGGGCACAAGATCGTAGCTGAGGTAACAAGCTAAACGTCGAAGTCCACGTGGAACTACTAGTGAGACTGAAGTCTCTCTGCAAAAACATAAAATAGGCAAACGTGAGTACAAATGTACCCAGCAAGACTTACATCAGAACTAACTACATATGCATCATTTTCAACAAAGGGATGGTGGGGTTTAACTGCAGCAAGCCAGCTTTGACTCGGTGGCTATCCTAAACTACGACTGCAAGCGACTCTTTTGAGGTGGCGCACACGAGTCCACATATTCACCATATCAATACACCACTATGGATCCGCTCCCGTCTCCCTACGAGAACGCCATCCATAGCACTCACGCTTATCTTGCGCATTTTAAAGTATCCACTTTCACTTGTCTATGAACTGATATAAGCAACCCAGAAGTCCTTTTCCGCGGACACGGCTATTCGAATAGATGATGTTAACCCTGCAGGGGTGTACTTCTTCATACATGTTTCCACCACTTACCGTCTGCACACGACATGTGCTCGGCAGACTTCAAGCGAAAGCCGACGTGGGTGTAGACCACGACCTACCTAAACACTCAAGTCTCTAGTCCAGGTTTATCGCCTATTCGGGTTCCATCCATGAGGAGATCCGGCCGGAGTTTCGCTCACAGCCCCAAACGATGTGAACAGGGTTCCCGAGATACCAAACGGGCATCCGGTACACCGTGCCACGTACCTACCGCATCACAGCCCACCCCTACGGTCAGCGCTGTCCACGGCCTCCAGTAAGCTACAAACACCAGAAACTACTTGCAACTCCTGGACAGAGGACTAGGGTGAATAAGAGGTCGAGCGGGGTCATATTTCAGGGCCCAATGTATGGTAGTAGCTGAATCATGGATCACAAACACAGAACTCAGTTCCTGAGGACGGCTGCAATGAGACAACCCACCATGTACTCCTACATGGCCTCTCACCGCTACCTTTACCAAATCGTGTTCACACACTTAGCTCACACACAGTAGGACATGTTCACACGCCTCTGATTCATCCCCGATGAATCAGACCTGACTCAACTCTAAGCAGTAGCAGGCATGACAAACAAGCATGAATGAGTAGGCACAACAGGGCTCAAACAATTCCTACTCATACTAGTGGGTTTCATCTATTTACTGTGGAATGACAGGTCATGCGAAGGATAAAGGGGTTCAGCTACCGCAGCAAGTAACAGATGAATCGATGTTGTCCTAATGCAGTAAAAGAGAGCAGGAGCGAGAGAGTGGGATTTTATCGGAATGAACAAGGGGTTTTGCTTGCCTGGCACTTCTGAAGATAACATTGAGTCTTCATCAGTGTCAACGATCACATCATCGGTATCACGTCTATCGAGAGGGGACAGATACCGGCAAATACAGAAAAACACGATCAATGCAATGCACAAAATGATGCATGCTATGACATGGCAATATGAATGTGTTTTGGGCTAATGCACCTAAAACCAGATTAAATGAAGTTGGTTTGAATCCAAGATTCAAATTCAAACTCCATATGTGGATATTTAAATGCCATTAGTATGATTTGTGCTAAACAGCATCTATAAGATGTTCTAACATGCATGAAAATGGTACAGATGGATTCCTTGGATTTTTCTGATAATTTTTCATATATAATTTATTTCATTTGGAGTTACGGTTAATTTTCTATGATTTTTAGAAGTTTTAGGTATTTTCTGGAATTTCCTGAATATTTAGAATTAAAATAATTCCAGAAAATGAATTATGGCGTCAGCATTGCGTCACTATGACGTCAGCAGGTCAACAGACGGTGCTGGTGGTCAAACCTGACCAGTGGGGTCCACTGGTCAGTGACTGAGGCTGGTTAGTGTCAATGGCAGGTGGGGCCGGGTCAACAGACACGTCAGCAGGTCAATACTGACGTGTGGGGTCGGTCAACGTCCATGTCAGCGTGGTCAAAGCTGACGGGTGGGGCCCATGTGGTTAGTTAAACTAAACAGAAAAAATACTAATCCTAATTAGGCGCAGGGGCCCACATGGCAGTGGCTCATAGGGTGATTAGCCCCTAATTAAGTGGCCACATCGGCGAATGACCCGGCGACCACGGCGACGGCGAGACCTTGCCGGAGTTGCTCGGGACGGCGCTACGGCCCGCGGCTGGTCGCGCTGAGGGCACCAAGAGGAAGCCCGTGCTCCCGCGCATCTAGGGGGACCCACGAGAGGGCGTGGGGTGGCCGGAGTTGAGCGCGGCATCGACCCCGGCGGCGGCCGGAGCTCGGGGGTTCGCGGGACCGGCGCTGCGGTGTGCAAACAAGATAGTGGTCGCGCTAGTTTTACTCTATGGGACGCAACGAGTGCAACGGACGCAGGCGTGGGACCATTTGGTCACCGGGGCTTCACCGGCGACGAGCCCGTGCGGCGGAGCGTCTCGGCTCCGGTGGAGGGAGCGGCTAGGGTGTGAATTAAGCAAAGAGGCATGGGGGAAACGGAACAGCGGCTCACCGCGGTTCTTCTGGTGCTGCTGGCGAGGCAGGGGAGGCACGGGGTCCGGCGAATCGACGGAGGGGAGCTTCGGTGGCCGGCGACGGAACGGCGATGGTGGCGGCGTTGCAGGGCTTCCGGAGGGCTATGGGTCGGTGGGGAGGAAGGAGGGGGTCGAGGCGGAGCTCCCTGGGGCGTCGGTGAGGCGTGGGGAGCATGGTGGCTGCGGCAATCGGCGTCGGTGGCGATGGGCTCCGCTCGGGCGCGTGCAGGGAGGGAAGCAGAGGAGGGAACGGGGTCCAGGG
>NW_021242351.1:0-1096 GCF_002162155.2 Triticum dicoccoides | reverse complement strand
GCAAAATGGGGCACGATGCCCAGGAATAGCTCGCAAAGAGCTACGAAACCCGCGATATGCAGAATAGAGGCGGGCGTGAGGTGATGGAGCTGGAGTCTGTAGAACTCCAGAAGCCCGCGGAGGAACGGATGTATAGGAAATCCGAGCCCTCTTATCAGATAGGGGACGAAGCATACCCGCTCCCCTTCATTGGGACTTGGGGTGGCCTCCGCTTGCTTCCCACCTTTGTAGGTGGCCAGCCCGGCTCGAACCGGGACCATGAAGGCCGGAGGAAGATATCCCTCCGCTTGGAGCGTCACCAGCTCGTTGTGTGGGACAGAACATCTTCTCCAATCTCCTGGCAGAGGGCTGGGAGCGCGAGAGGAGGAGCCGCGACGATGGTCCATGATGGAATGGATTTTTGGTCAGAGGCGCTCCGACGAGTACTCGCAGAAGGAAGATGGTGTGGTTTGGATCTGGATTCTTGCCTCTCTTATAGGCAGATTAATGGCGCAGCTAGGGGGTAAAACATAAAAGATACCCTGGCTTTTCGCATTCGTGCGACGCGTGGAAGAGGGCCATTATTGGGCGTGGAAGCCAAGGAGCGCAACATTCATAAGGAAGCCGGACACTATTCGGCAAGAACACTATTCGGCAAGAACATGGAATTTGGAGGAGAACCCGCCTTGCAACGTCGAAGACTATACATGCGCCAGACTCATCGTCATTGAAGCCTGGTTCGGGGGCTACTGAGGGAGTCCTGGACTAGGGGGTGTCCGGAAGCCGGACTAGCATCGTCAGCCGGACTCCAAGACTATGAAGATACAAGATTGAAGACTTCGTCCCGTGTCCGGATGGGACTTTCCTTGGCATGGAAGGCAAGCTTGGCGATACGGATATGTAGGTGTCCTACCATTGTAACCGACTTTGTGTAACCCTAGCCCTCTCTGGTGTCTATATAAACCGGAGGGTTTTAGTCTGTAGGACGAACAACCATTACAACAATCATACCATAGGCTAGCTTCTAGGGTTTAGCCTCCTTGATCTCGTGGTAGATCCACTCTTGTAACACACATCATCAATATTAATCAAGCAGGACGTAGGGTTTTACCTCCAT
>NW_021242350.1:0-4279 GCF_002162155.2 Triticum dicoccoides | reverse complement strand
TACTCCTATACTCCGTCGCATCATAAGAAGACAGAAGCTCACCATCAACAGCAGTGTTCTTGTCAGTGGTAGACATCGGTGTAGTCGTCGGTTTGCACTTAAGCATCCCAGCCCGCTGCAACAAATCCAAGGAGTACTTCTTCTGCATCATAACAAGACAATCAACCCCAGAAGTAACCTCCGCACCAAGGAAGTAGTGAAGCTTCCCAAGGTCCTTGACCGCAAAATCAGCACCAAGAGACCGAACAAGAGCAGTAGCAGCCGACTGAGAAGAGCTGACAAGAATAATATCATCCACATAAACCAACAGGTACATAGTAACCTCAGACTTCTGTATAAGAAATAGTGAGGAGTCAGCAGTCGATGATGCAAAACCATGAGCACGAAGGGCCATTGCAAGACGAGCATGCCATGCACGGGGAGCCTACTTCAGACCATAAAGTGGCTTGGACAGACGACATAGGTGATCAGGACGATCTGGATCAGAAAAACCCAGAGGCTGGCGCATATAGACCTCCTCCTCCAACACACCATGGAGAAAGGCATTTTGTACATCAAGCTGACGAAGAAACCAACCTCGAGTAACGGCAAGATAGTGAAGAAGCCTGATGGTAGTAGGCTTAACCACTGGACTGAAGGTGTCTTCATAGTCAAGACCATAACGCTGCCGAAAACCACAAGCAACAAGAAGAGCTTTGTAGCATTCAATGGATCCATCAGAATGCTTCTTCACTTTGAAAACCCACTTGGAGTCAATGACATTAACCCGCGATGGTGGAGGAACAAGAGTCCATGTCTTATTGCGAATAAGATCTTGATACTCCTGCTCCATGGCCTCTCTCCAATGAGGAATGCGCATAGCAGCTTGATACGTGCGTGGCTAGAGGAGGGATCCGCAAACGCATCAGTCATGCAGGCAGCCAGCCAAGCAACAGTACCATCAGTACGCTGCTTAGACTGAAAGATACCGCTGCGACTGCGTGTATGTGGACGCGGAGCAGCAGCAGGAGCCAGCAAAGTCGAGGGCGATGGGGGCGTCGCGATCGGCGAAGGACCAGGCGACTCCTCATGGGAGCCGATACCAGACGGCTCCGGGTTGCATGGCGCCGAAGCCGGACCGGGCGAAACCAGCCCCGATGGCGATGGTCCAGACGCCATGGGCGAGACGGGGGCGGGCGAGGCCAGCCCTGGTGGCGATGGCCCAGATGCCATGGGTGATACGGGGGCGGGGGAGGCCGGCCCCGTCGCCGTTGGTGATGAGTTGGGAGCGGGCGAGGCCGGCCCAGACGTCGTTGGCGTGACCGGAGTCGCGGGCCGAGGCCGCGGCGATGCCGGCCCAGAGGACAGAGGCGACGAAGCGGGCGACATGACCGGGGTATCGATCGGCCGTGCATGGGCATGGGGACCGAGGCCATGCAGTGGTGCCATATGATCGTCGTGCACATCTGAAGGTGCCAACGAGGAAGGCGATAACGACGAAGGAGGCAGTGGTTCCTCTAAGATCTCCAAACGAGGCCCACGACCAGTGCCTGCAACATGATTAGGCAACAATATAGGAGAATATGCAACATCATCAAATTGGTCAGAAGCAATAGAGGATGAATGCATGGGTGGTGGTTCGGCAGTGGACACAGGGAGTTTGGCAAAAGGGAAAAACATGACATCCCGAGATATATAGACACGATTAGTGGGCACATGAAGACATTTGTATCCTTTATGAAGAGAGCTATAACCAAGAAAGACACACTTCTTGGAATGATACTCGAGCTTGCGCTTGTTATATGGACGGAGATGGGGCCAGCAAGCACACCCAAACACCTTGAAGAAGGTGTAGTCCGGTTGTTCATTAAGAAGAACTTCAATGGGAGTCTTCATGTTTAAAACACGAGTGGGAGTATGGTTGACGACAAAACATGCAGTGGTGAAAGCATCACTCCAAGACCGAAACGGAACAGATGCATTGGCCAAAAGAGTAAGACCAGCTTCAACAATGTGACGATGCTTACGTTCTACTGAACCATTTTGCTGATGTGTATGTGGACATGCTAAACAGTGAGCGGTCCCAAGCGACTGAAAGAAGGAGTTGAGGTTGCGATACTTGCCACCTCAGTCTGACTGGACATGAACAATTTTGTGCTTGAGAAGGCGTTCAACATGTTTTTGAAACTGAACAAAAATGTTAAACAGATCAGATTTATGTTTAATAAGATAAAGCCAGGTAAAGCGACTATAAGCATCTATGAAACTGATATAATAATTGTGACCACTGACAGAAGTCTGAGCAGGACCCCATACATCTGAAAACACAAGTTCTAAAGGATGTTTCACCTCATGACTCGACTCCGAAAAAGGAAGTTGATGAATCCTCCCCTGCTGACAAGCATCACACACTGCTACATCTTTATTACTAGACACACTAGGAAGATCATGACGACGCAAAACATGACGGACAATAGGTGTGGCCAGGTGACCAAGACGAGCATGCAACTGTGACGGAGATACCCGAACTCCACTGAAAACGCGAGCTACGCCAGGATGCTCCAGACAGTAGAGGCCCTGGCATATCCGCCCACTAAGAAGAATGTTCCTCGAGCCCCGATCCTTAATAAAAAGATCAAAACGATGAAATTCACAAAGCACATTATTATCACGTGTGAGTTTAGGAACTAAAAGAAGATTACATGTCACAGATGGAACTCTAAGAACATTGCGAAGCTGAAGACTCCTATTGGCATGTCTAGTGAGAAGAGATGCTTGACCAATATGAGAGATGTGCATACCTGCTCCATTGGTGGTGTGGATCTTGTCGGAGCCATGATAGGGTTCACGAGTGTGAAGCTTCCCCATCTCGCTCGTCAGGTGCTCCGTCGCCGCAGAGTCCATGTACCAGTGAGGATCTATGGAGTAGGACTGAGTGTGTCCCTGTTGCTTCTGCGGCACCGGACGATTAGCCATGGCGACCTGACGGGCAAAGTTGCATGTGTCCTTACCGTCATTCTCAAGATCAAGAAAACTCCGCTCGAAGCGTTTGTGACACTTGGAGGCCCAGTGCCCCTCAATGCCACACAGCTGACACATGCGTCGACCATCGGCCCCTGGAAGGGTTGCGGATGCGGGGGGAGCCGAAGATGGCGAAGACGAAGCAAGTGGCGGCCCCTTGGATGAGTTGCGGCCATCCTTAGTGGCGGCGTTCGCCGAGAGAGAGCCGTGGCTGGCCTTGGAGCGGCGCGCCTCGATGATGTCTACTACACAACCTTCTTCTTGTAGACGTTGTTGGGCCTGCAAGTGCACAGGTTTGTAGGACAGTAGCAAATTTCCCTCAAGTGGATGACCTAAGGTTTATCAATCCGTAGGAGGCGTAGGATGAAGATGGTGTCTCTCAAACAACCCTGCAACCAAATAACAAAAAGTCTCTTGTGTCCCCAACACACCCATTACAATGGTAAATTGTATAGGTGCACTAGTTCGGCGAAGAGATGAAGATACAAGTGCAAAATAGATAGTAGATATAGGTTTTTGTAATCTGAAAATATAGAAACAGCAAGGTAACAAGTGGTAAAAGTGAGCATAAACGGTAATGCAATGATAGGAAACAAGGCCTAGGGTTCATACTTTCACTAGTGTAAGTTCTCTCAACAATAATAACATAGATATATAATATGACAAGCCCTCAACATGCAACAAAGAGTCACTCCAAAGCCACTAATAGCGGAGAGCAAACATAGAGATTATGGTTGGGTACGAAACCACCACAAAGCTATTCTTTTAAATCGATCTATAAAAGAGTCCGTACTAGAATAACACCTTAAGATACAAATCAACCAAAACCCTAATGTCACCTAGATACTCCATTGTCACCTCAAGTATCCGTGGGCATGATTATACGATATGCATCACACAATCTCAGATTCATCCAACCAACATAAAAGTACTTCAAAGAGTGCCCCAAAGTTTCTATCGGAGAGTCAAGAACGTGTGCCAACCCCTATGCATAGGTTCCCAAGTGTCACGAAACCCGCAAGTTGATCACCAAAACATACATCAAGTGGATCAATAGAATAGCCCATTGTCACCACGGTTATCCCACGCAAGACATACATCAAGTGTTCATAAAAGACTCAATCCAATACGATAACTTCAAAAGGGGAAACTCAATTCATCACAAGAGAGTAGAGGGGGAGAAACATCAGAAGATCCAACTACAATAGCAAAGCTCGGGATACATCAAGATCGTGCCATAGAGGAACACGAGAGAGAACACGAGAGAGAGAGAGAGAGA
>NW_021242349.1:0-1639 GCF_002162155.2 Triticum dicoccoides | reverse complement strand
ATAAACCAACTTGATCACGAGCTCAACATAACAGTCAGGTGACAACCTGGTGATACTTTCGAGAAGATATTCGGAAAATCACGAACCACCGGTATGTTACTAAGCTCGAGAACAATCTCGCTTTTGAGGGCAAGACGATATGATCAAATGAGTGAGGACTTGACAAGATCCTAACTCATCAATCGAAGGGTGCACCGAAATAAGGACTAGGTAGCACGATCAGTCTTAGAAGGATGATTCAAAAACCAACATGCTAAGAATGAAGTTATTATCCTTTAACTACCAAGCAACGAGGTTGCTGGGAGTATTGATTTCACACATCACAATTCATTTGTCGGTATCCCGGTTGCATCAACACGAGGGCCGAGGAATGACTAATGATGGTGAGAAGTATCACTACGTCAAAATTCATGAGAGTTGGTGCAGTTCTCATGACAATTCTGACATAAAGGGGGTAATACTCCAAGGAAGAACAGAACCAAAAGCTGGATTGGCATTTGATCTGCGGAATACAACTACTTTGATCCAATCCTAGATATGGATGAGGTACTGGAGTTTGTTTCTCCAAGTCATTCAGGACAGAATGGCTTGACGGACCACAAGAGTAATGGGCATCGATAAACGAACGCACGCATACTCTTGACTATCAATTGATAGACGAAGGTCAGTAGACAGCTAAAGAGGGACAACTCAAAGGAACATATAATTTTCTGAGTTGTGGATGCATAGATTAGTATGTCGAACCAAGTTCAACATAATTCTTCCGGATAACCCATGCAAAAAGGTTGAGCTGGCAGAGTCACAATATAGCATGGAGAACTCATCGAGAGCACTCTTGTTGTCATCTTTTGGTTCAGAAGAACTCCTGCCAAGAATGGTTCATGGTAATTGGAAGAAGGATGTACCACGAACCTCGAGGACTAACGCAAAGGTTACTAATATCCTAAAGGAACTAGCAAACACTATCAACATGAAGTAAGTAGAGTGAATCTCGGGTTCAAAACCCAGGAGTAGAATACCTACTACTAAGTAGCATCACGGAATGCTTTTGAGAATAAAGGCCAGAATCATCACACTAGGACACAAATCATGGCTAGACCACTAGATGATCCCCTGAGACACCTAGGGTCATAATAATAACTCCAACATAAATGTCAAGGCAATAGAATACCTCAACTCAACAATTAGTGTGATTGAGCTGGCATAAAGGAACATCGAAACCAGAGGGAAAGGATTTTGCAAATGCATCAGACTATTTAGAAACCTGGGATGACTCGGACAGCATAACGGCTGTAAATGCTCAGAAAAGATTTGAGACATTCACAAAAATGGTGGCATAACCACTCAGAAGCACAATATCAAGGTTTCGAGATCAACAATTAACATATGGAAGTAATAGGAACTGAAACGAGGCTTAAGTCCAACAATCTTACAAGTCTACAGATTAGAAACACGTGATCCTGATAGAAGGAGGAGATAGCCTAGTTCCTTAATCCCGCAGGAAAGATAAGATGACTCAGATCAGAAGGCATAAGGTATAAGGAGTAAAAGAGCCTTACGTTCCATCCCACAATCAATTCCCTTATATAACTAAAGAATTTCTAGACTCAACTTCGACCAGTTTGGCTTGGTAATCCTA
>NW_021242348.1:0-1662 GCF_002162155.2 Triticum dicoccoides | reverse complement strand
TCGTCGAGGCCACCCCGAACCCTTTAAGTGTTGACGAGGCCACCCCAAACCCTAGAGAAGCGTCGAGGCCATTAATTAATATAATTCCTTGTTGTGATTAGCTATAGCTAGATATACGTTTGCCACCAATATATCCATCTTTCATGTTTGTATAATAATTGTCATGTTGTAATATTTGCAGAAACTACAGAGCACGGCCGAGACAAGGATGCAGAACGGGTGTTGGGGGACATAATCGTAGCCGGAGGTGATGTCATGTCGTATCTCAACGAATCCGATGGTATGGAAGGAGAGGGTGAAGAAGCAGGCTACGGTTATCAAACAACGGAGGAGACCATGACCTGTGACCGAGTGCCGATGCAAGAAGGAGACCGTGATGACGGCTCAGGTGACCGAACAGAGTCTGGCCAGGTATATATATTAATTAAGCCTGCGCTGACTAGCTAATTGATGCATTCATTGTATTGGTATCTACACATATTAACTCTCGTCTTTCTTCTTTTTTCTAGCCCTCCGGATCGAGCACAAATTCGGTAAAGAGACGAGGCGCGAAGAAAAAGTTGCGCTCAGATGAAAGGTTCACGATCACATCAATCGCGTGCGATGGCTAACCGATTGAACTTCTATGGACCAAGGACGCGTTTACTGCTTAGTGCGGGGTTCTTGTTAGAGACATGATCCCGATCAGTATCGAGCTATGGAATGAGCCTAAGGATGAAGAGGTTCAAGAATCTTTTGTCGAAGATAGACAGAAACAAGATCTTTGGAAAGCACTAAAGGTAAATTTCACCCTACCAGAAGAGGAGGATCCGGAGAATCCAGTTATAGAGCCATTGATCTAGTCCTTTGCTCTCAAGAAGATGGCAGATCTATTCAGGAAGTGGAAGAATGACCTGAAAGCAAAGTTTGTCGACAAAGAAAAGACACCAGAATTCATCGGCCGGTACGAGATGCTCAGAGATCAATGGGACGCATTTGTGGCCAACAAGACATCGGAGAGGAGTAAGAAGATGTCAGCGACAAACAAGATAAATGTTGCGAAGATGGAGCATCACCATCGCACGGGGTCAGGTGGCTACCTCGAAGCCCGTCCATTGTGGGCCAAGGCTGAGAATGACCTGCTTGATAAAGGGGTCGAATCAGAGACATTCAACTGGCCAGACCGTCGCCGGACTTGGTTCTTCAGGGTTGGCGGAACCTTGGACCCTGTAACAAGGAAGTGCGTTTGGACGCGTGAGCAACTGCGGATACCCGTCATGAAGCTTCACACTATATCGCCGCAGCGCAGGAAGGGACGTTCGTTCCTGAGAGAGAGAAGGACGAGCTCACAATGTCCCTCGGGAATCCTGAGCACCCTGGACGGACACGAGGCACGCCAGGCTCCGTTCCATGGAAGGCTGGGTTTCCGGACGCAGGCGGTTACAAATGCCAAGAGAGGAGGAGGAAAATGGAGCAGAGCAAACTGCAGGAGCTGCACGCGAGGGTACGAAAGCTAGAGGAACGAGATGTAGTTCGAAGCAAGTGACCTGCCGAAGCTACCCCGCCATCTTAGCGGAGAAGCAGCGTGGCTTCCACCGAGCTGCTTTAGTTGGAGCCTGTCTTCAGGCTCCTGCTAGCTACCCCGTGGATGCTATCACGGAGTCTCAACATTGCCACCTTATG
>NW_021242347.1:0-396 GCF_002162155.2 Triticum dicoccoides | reverse complement strand
CTTTCATCTTCCAACTCTCCAAGTTGTTGTTTAGCTTAACCAACCAGCTCAAGGGTATCCAACACGGATTCTTAGAGAAAGGGTGGTTTCGAAAACCAACTTGATCACGAGCTCAACATAGCGGTCAGGTGACATCCTGGTGATACTTCCGAGAAGATATTCGGAAAATGACAAACCACCGATATGTTACTAAGCTCGAGAACAACCTTGCTTTTCAGGGCAAGGCGATATGATCACAAGAGCAAGGGACTGGCACAATCCTAACTCATTGATCGAGAAGTGCATCGGGAATAAGGACTAGGTAGCACTATCAACCTTAGGGTGATGATTCAAAAACCAACATGCTAAGAATGAAATTATTGTCCGTTAACTACCAAGCAATGGAGTTGCTAGGAG
>NW_021242346.1:0-1131 GCF_002162155.2 Triticum dicoccoides | reverse complement strand
AAACCCGGCAAACATCCTTTTTTCATTAAAAAACATCCCGTACAAGTACAGTTCATACAAAATGAAAAACATGAGCAAGGGGATTACAAGCTCTAAAGTTAACAAAGGCCCGAAGGCTTACAAGACTAAAAAGAAATAAGATGCCCGTAATCCTTTTCTTGTCCCTCTCCTCGGGGAATGGAACAACAAAGCAGAAGGGCAAAAGGGGCGCCTAGGCAAGCTACGGGTGGCAGAAGACACCAAGGGAACATCTCGGTGGCCGTCCAAAGGCTGGGTGGTGATGGCGGCACCGGAGGAAGAGCTTGAAGACGAGGCGGCAGGACGTCAATACGCGACGAAGGCGTCGGTGCCCGCGTACTTCGACTTGAAGGCCTAGCCGCCCGCCCTCTTCCTCTTCCGCAACCTCCCAACGCCAGCCGCCCAAGGAGACAACCCCGAGAAGTTCAAGGAGCCGGCGACACGGATGATTGCTGGTGCCGCCCGGAGGGGCGCCCGACGCCTAGTCGGACCTGTCATCCTGCTGCCCGCTGCCCTCGTCGTTGCTGCCATAGTCCTCCTCGCCACTCTCGCTCGAGGAGGAATCTTCATTGTCAGAAGAGCTCTCCACGCAGCACCTCACTCGAGTCCCTAGGTGCCCGAAGATCTTGACAGAGAGGAGGCCACCCTCCATTAGTTTGAAATGGAGAGTGAGCCCCTCCATCAAGCTGTGGATACGAGCGAAGGTCTTCCACCCCCGGCGAAGATACATGACGTGAGGGGCGGGGAACTCGACGACGGCCCATGTGCCGCTGTTCCCGCATCCCCTCATATGCAGCCGCAACGCCTGTGGCAGATCCAGCTCCATCTCCCGCGCAAATGGAGTCGGGAGGCGAAGACGACGGCGCGGCGGCTGGCGCAGCCTGACGAAGAATTCGCAAGGATTATCCCCGACGTGGCCCTCCATCGGAGGAGGGGCCGCTGGGAGGCGAGGCCGATCTGCCGCCCCGTCCTCCTCTCCCTCGAGCGCCACGCCGACCTCGAACTCGCCCCCTCCCCCTCCCTCTAGCGGCCGGCTCCGCCGCTACAAGCTCTTGGGGAGGGGTGATGCGTTGTCGAGCCGAGACCCTCGCCGCCATCGATGAAGTGTCGCCG
>NW_021242345.1:0-404 GCF_002162155.2 Triticum dicoccoides | reverse complement strand
TTTCATGCATGTTTGAACAATGTTTGTCCTCTGTTTTGGACAAAACAAATAAAGGGCATTTAAATAATCACATATGGAGTTTGAATTTGAATCTTGTATTCAAACCAACTTCATTTAATCTGTTGATTAGTTGCATTAGCTCAAAACACATTCATATTGCCATGTCACACTCATGCATCATATTGTTGCATTGCATTGATTGTGTTCTTTCTCTGTTGCCGGTGATTGTCCCCTCTCGATAGACGATGTTCCGACGATGTGATCGTTGACACTGATGAAGACTCAATGTTATCTTCAGAAGTGCCAGGCAAGCAAAACACCCTTGTTCATTCCGATATAATCCCACTCTCTCGCTCCTGCTCTCTTTTACTGCATTAGGACAACAACGATTCATCTGTTACTTG
>NW_021242344.1:0-761 GCF_002162155.2 Triticum dicoccoides | reverse complement strand
TGTAGTACTCCTTTATAATCACCCAGTTACGTTGTGACGTTTGGTAGTACCCAAAGTGTTCCTCCGGTAAACGGGAGTTGCATAATCTCATAGTCATAGGAACATGTATAAGTCATGAAGAAAGCAATAGCAACATACTAAACGATCGGGTGCTAAGCTAATGGAATGGGTCATGTCAATCAGATCATTCTGCTAATGATGTGACCTCGTTAATCAAATAACAACTCATTGTTCATCGTTAGGAAACATAACCATCTTTGATTAACGAGCTAGTCAAGTAGAGGCATACAAGTGACACTTTGTTTGTCTATGTATTCACGCATGTATTATGTTTCCGGTAAATACACTTCTAGCATGAATAATAAACATTTATCATGATTATAAGGAAATAAATAATAACTTTATTATTGCCTCTAGGGCATATTTCCTTCAGTCTCCCACTTGCACTAGAGTCAATAATCTAGATTACACTGTAATGATTCTAACACCCATGGAGCCTTGGTGCTGATCATGTTTTGCTCGTGGAAGAGGCTTAGTCAATGGGTCTGCAACATTCAGATCCGTATGTATCTTGCAAATCTCTATGTCTCCCACCTGGACTAGATCCCGGATGGAGTTGAAGCGTCTCTTGATGTGTTTGGTCCTTTTGTGAAATCTGGATTCCTTTGCCAAGGCAATTGCACCAGTATTGTCACAAAAAGATTTTCATTGGACCCGATGCACTAGGTATGACACCTAGATCGGATATGAACTCCTTCATC
>NW_021242343.1:0-2526 GCF_002162155.2 Triticum dicoccoides | reverse complement strand
GGTTCGCTCAGCTTATGACTTAGCTCGAACTGCTCGGTTCCAAAGGGTGCATAGTGCTTCTGGGCGAGGAATGTCGTCTGATGGTGGGCAGCTGAGAAGAGCTGGAAATCCATTTGGTCTATCAAAGCCCCAAACAAGATGAAAGTGGTTCTATGGAGACTTGCTCACGACCGCCTCCTGTCCGGTGTCCAACTCCAACGCCGCCATGTTCCGACATCCGACCTGTGCTGTTTCTGTGGCAGAACGGAAGGTATCGAGCACTCGCTCTTGTTCTATCACTTTTCTTATGAGGTCTGGTCGCATGTGAAGCAATCCTTTGACATTAAGTTATGGCTGTCTAATTTTTCTTCGCCAAGATAGTGGCTCTTCGATTTTCTTTCACATTCTTCTGACCTGATGGCTACGGTCATGGTTGTGACTCTTTGGCACATCCGGGAGCGCGCGGAATTCTGCATGAAACAATGAAGATGAGCCGCGCCCTGTTCGTACTGCTTTCACGATTAAAGCTTATGTGGATCTGATTGTTCGGCATCTATACAAACCGGATCCTGCGCATAGGCGTGAGAGCATTGCTTCAAGCACTGCCTGGTCTCCACCGCCACCAGGTTCCCTTTTATTCATGTTTGATGTTGCGATCTTCTCCGAGCTAGGGAAGGTTGGTGCAGGGGTGGTTGCTCTAAATTCTGATGGCCAATGTCATCTCGATGGCCACCAGGTTCCCTTTTATTCTGATTGGATCGCCGGACGTCTGCACCATTCGCCGGCATCTCGATGGACGACGCTGCTGGATCTGGAGAACGACGTCCGCGCCGGCGATTATGTGACGATAGGCGACCAGGTGAGGGTTGGTTCTAATTTGCGGACTGATGTCTATGACGTGGTTGTGGAGCATCGTATGCAGATGGCGGCGTCAAGAAGCCCCACCGTTTCCGCCCCGGCACCGTCGCGCTCCGTGAGATCCGCAAGTACCAGAAGAGCACGGAGCTGCTCATCCGCAAGCTCCCCTTCCAGCGCCTCGTCCGGGAGATCGCCCAGGACTTCAAGACCGACCTCCGCTTCCAGTCCTCCGCCGTCTCCGCGCTCCAGGAGGCCGCCGAGGCGTACCTCGTCGGGCTCTTCGAGGACACCAACCTGTGCGCCATCCACGCCAAGCGCGTCACCATCATGCCCAAGGACATCCAGCTCGCCCGCCGCATCCGCGGGGAGCGCGCCTAGGTTTGGGGTCGCTGCTGTCTAGTAGCTGTTCTTGTCTTATGATCTGAATGTGTTCAGAGCGCTTCTGTTTGTTGGTGTTGATATGATGTACCGTGATGCTTGAATGAAATTGCAATGGAAAAGTTCAGTTTTATGAAATTGCAATGGAAAAGTTCAGTGCTTATTCTGTCCCCAAGTGTCACTGTTTGATTATAAATTGCTCCGTGATTCTGCAATGTTCTTGGGACATGAAGCATCCGTGGGGAGCGTGCCTAGGTCTTGGTTCGCCGGCAATGCTGGTAGTAGTTCTTCTTGTCTTGTGATCTGGATGTGTGTCTGCCTGTCGGGTGCTTCTGTTTGTTGGTGTTGATATGATGTGTCGTCTGGTCCTATGTATGGTGATGCTCGAATGAAATTGCAATGGAAAGTTCAGTTTTATCGATCTGCAATGTAAATTGCTCTGTGGTTCTGCAATGTTGTTCTTGTCACATGTACCAAGTTGTTGCAGTGATGGAATTAGAAGATATGCCGCGTCCCATGGGCATCTTGATTTTGCTGGGGCGCTCTGTTAATTTTTGTTTTTTTGGTCGCTGCGTGATTCAGTTTCTTTACCCGTTTGTACAGGCGTTTGGAGAACACATTTCGGCTTTAGCCTCTGTTTGATGTGATTCTATACTATGGCTGGGTTGGTTGATACTGATTAGCTGAAGGTGAAGTGGCGATATGTGATGTGATTCTGAATTATGTGTCCTCTGCTAGCTAGTTCAAAATTTGCAATGGGTGTGAGCATACTTTATCTCCATTTCTCAGATCTCGTTAATTAAGTTCTGTGCTTGGATGTTATGTTTGGTTAATGATATCATCTTGGAAATGATTCTTGTGTTGCAGGTTTTCTGGTTGTGAATGTTCATGTCTTCATGATGGTTCTTGTAGATCAGAAACTTGCAGTTGATAATTACAGTAGAGTTCAGTACTATCCATTTGATCAAACAAGTTTACTGCTTGCAGTTGTACGGTATAAGAGAAACAAGTGTATAACTATTCATGGGCTTCTTGATTTTGCTTGGGTGCTCTGTTATTTTTCTTTGGTCGCTCTGTGGTTCAGTTTTCTTGCACCTTTTTTGCACGTTTGTACAGGGATTTGGTCGACTCATTTGGGCTTCCAGCTCTGTTTATTGTCATTCTGAACCATGGTTGGGCTGGTTGATATGGATTAGTTGAAGGTGAAGTGGCGACATGTGATGTGATTCTGAAGTATGTGTCGTCTGCTAGTTGGAATTTTGCAATAGAAGTGGTCTACTTCATCTCTATTTCTCAGATATTGTCAATCAA